>NC_057799.1:655135342-655150851 GCF_018294505.1 Triticum aestivum | reverse complement strand
GGTGTGCGTGCGCGTGTGTGTGTGTGTGTCGCGGGGTCCTCGGTGGCGGATGTAATTTAAGTGTGCATGGCTTCATCATAGAGAGGTGATGTGTACGGAAGAGGCCACCAACGATGGGGTGCGAGAGAGAAAATGCTCGTAGAGAGGGAAGAGAAGGTGTGTGCGCGTGAGAGGAGTCGCCAACGAGAGAACGTGTTTGTTCGAGAGACACCGAGGAAGACTACTATATATCGATGGTGCATGTAGGCGGGAATTAAACAAAGGGATGGTCTTATTGGTTTCGGGGATACATGGGAAGAGTGAGAGGCGGGGGGTAGCTAGAAGGAGATTGTTAAGTGTGAGTGTGTGTTTTACCCATCCAGGCGGAAGTTATGTGCACACAAGAGGAGAACAATTCGATGTGGCGTTAGGATTGAGGGTAATTAACTATGTATGGAGACATAGAGACCTTGAACGTGCATGTGTGAGAGGTATACATGTATACGTGGGATGTGTGTGTGTGCGCGTGCGCATGATCGAGATAAAAGAAAGAAGACATAAGTCATAAGATCAACGCCATGGGAGAGACGGATCGGTATGACAATATGCATGCATGTGAGAATGCAGGGAAGAAGGCCCGACAATTGAGCATGTGTTTTTGTCTTTAATAGATAGTGGCGTGGGCTGGAGCATGCATCTATGGCGAGCAGAGGGAGTGAGGCACAACGATTGTGCAAAAGAGATCAAACTATAAATGCATATGTATGGAGAGACATATATAGTGTGGGTGATAGGAAGCAAGACTCCGTGCGAGAAAGAAATGTTGATGGAGAAACTACAGATAGATACAGAGATGGAGATGCTAGCTAGAGGGACATCCGCTAGTTTGGGTATTGGAGATGACCGCCGGGTGGTTCAGAGGGTGAAGTTATATATGTGTGTGTGAGAAAAATAAAAAGAGGGCACTTGACTGCATGTAGAGAGAAACATATGTAGTGTGCGTGATAGGAATCAAGAGTGGGGGCCAGAAAGAAGGTTGATGGAGAAACAGATAAATAGAAAGATAAGATGCTAGCTAGTGTGCGTTAGAGATAGGAGTCGAGTGGATCAGAAGGCTGAGTTATGTGTGTGGGTGTGAGAGAGATAGAGAGAGGGTGCATCTAAGTCACATACAAACAGATATCAGAGAGAAATGAGATCCCGAGAGACGGAGTTTTGTCTCTGCGAGAGAGAAAGATATTTCACAACGGGAGTGATAGCTAGAGAGACATATGAGGGAACGCAAGATATCTCTAGGGAGAGAGAGTGTGTGTGAGCGACATACAAGAGAACAATGGAGAAATATGAGACCCTGGGAGACAGAGTTTGTGTTTGTGTGTGAGAAAGAGATATTTAAGAGGAAGAGTTGTAGGTTCTCATATCTAAGGAGCGAAAGACATCTCTGTATGAGGGGTGTGCGAGTGGCACACATGGGAATAGTAGAGAGAAATGAGACCCCGAGAGACAAAGTTTTGTGTTTGTGTGAGAGAAAGAGATTCCACATGGAGAATCATAGTTAGAGACACATAGCAGGGAGCGAGATATGCTTAGAGAGAGATAGAGTGATGAAGGTCGAGGGAGACAGTACCGTCAGTGTGTTACAAAGATAAAAGATCATTGTCGACATACAGGTAGCACGAGAGATACCTGAGAGACGATGAACGCGTATAGGTCGAGAGAGATAGTCCTATATAAGCATGAGTGATAGCTATATGAGGCGAATATCTGGATTAAAGGGGATTCAAATATTTAAACTGGAGATCACGACATCGATAATATCATAACGCAAATTGGTGTATCAAACATGCATATTCATTTGAATTTGGGCACACGTGTAATGTTATATAGTTTATCAATATTGGTGATCCATAGATTCTTTAATTACAAACAATGCATGGCTTATATGCAATTAATGTCTAAACGGGATTACACTATATGTTGCATGTGTGAAACACATTATACATGTTTGAGAAGTAAAAAAAACCGCATGAAACACACATTAATTGGAGACAGTTAGCGAGGAATGCATACATTGGATTTCAACATAAAGTGGTTTCAAATATTTGAAAATCCAAATTGATGGATACAACCTTATGAATATGAGGTCATGCCATTTGTAAACCATATTTATGTATAAATGGTGTTGTGCTTTTGAAAGTATATATAAAAAAATGATGTATATATAATTTAATTCCAATTGAAAATGGATCCCGCCCGAAAAAAATAGAATACAAACGGGATTCGAATTGAGTTGGCATGGTAAACGTGCACTCTACAAAATTTGAACGAAGCGGGGAAAGTCGCACTAACCGCCCGAAACCAAAATCTGCGAGATGGAAATTACTACTGCCTATCCCTGCCACGCAAAGCCTATCTGTTGGATTTCTATAGGTTTCGATAGGGTTAGGTTTGTAATTTCACCCAAATGTGACGTAACCGCCTCTCACCCAGATTCATACACGGTGGGCGCCAAAACACAGTGTGTCCTCAGCCGAAATCGACTCCCTCCCCGATTCATATTCATACATGGTGGGCGCCAAAAACAAACTCTCGCTGGCAAATATTCGGTGTATGCGAGATTACCGTCCTATCCCCAACCGACTAATATTGCTGTGATGTAGCAAATTTTAAACGGGGGCTAAGTTTGTAAATTTCCTCTTATTTGAGACAAGCGCGCCCTGAATACATGGTTCCCCCCTTCCTCTGTACCTCCCTTTTCCCCATTCGTACTCCGTGGGCGGCAAAACACCCTCTCCACCCCACCCTCCTCCGTCAGCCGCCCCATCCACCACCGTCCTCCTCCACCATGCCGGAGCTGATACCCCGACGCTGCCGTCCATTACAAGAGATCGACCTCTCTCATCCACGGCTTCGGACCGAGATCCTTGCATCCCGTCCTCTCGCTTCATCCCCGCCGTCGTCCACCTTGCCGGCGCCGCTCCTACGACCGTCTCGTCCACCGCGCCCCGCCGCCACCGTCTACCCTCCAAGATCTGCTTCCACGCCACCGACAGCCATCGTTACCGTAGCACCGTCAAATTCTCAGCAGATGCAAACACGGCGCCTGATACGTCTCCAACGTATCTATTTTTGATTGCTCCATGCTATATTATCTATTGTTTTGGACTATATTGGGCTTTATTTTCCACTTTTATATTACTTTTGGGACTAACCTACTAATCGGAGGCCCAGCCCAGAATTGCTGTTTTTTGCCTATTGAAGTGTTTCAAAGAAACGGAATATCAAACGGAATCCAAACGGAATGAAATCTTCGGGAACGTGATTTTATCATCATATAAGATCCAGGAGACTTGGACCCTCGGACAAGAAAGGAGGGAGGCGCCCACGAGGGTGGAGGGCGCCCCCCTGCCTCGTGCACCCCCCGAAGCTCCACCGACGTACTCCTTCCTCCTATATATACCTACGTACCCCCGACAAATCAGATACGGAGCCAAAAACCTAATTCCACTGCCTCAACTTTCTGTATCCACGAGATCCCATCTTGGGTCCTGTTCCGGAGCTCCGCCGGAAGGGGATTCCACCACGAAGGGCTTCTACATCATCACCATAGCCTCTCCGATGAAGTGTGAGTAGTTTACTTCAGACCTTCGGGTCCATAGCTAGTAGCTAGATGGCTTCTTCTCTATTTTTGGATCTCAATACAATGTTCTCCCCCTCTCTCGTGGAGATCTATTCGATGTAATCTTCTTTTTGCGGTGTGTTTGTTGAGACCGATGAATTGTGGGTTTATGATCAAGATTATCTATGAGCAATATTTGAATCTTCTCTGAATTCTTTTATGTATGATTGAGTTATCTTTGCAAGTCTCTTCGAATTATCCGTTTGGTTTGGCCAACTAGATTGGTAGTTCTTGCAATGGGAGAAGTGCTTAGCTTTGGGTTCGATCTTGCGGTGTCCATACCCAGTGAAAGAAAGGGTTGCAAGGCACGTATTGTATTGTTGCCATCAAGGATAACAAGATGGGGTATTTATCATATTGCATGAATTTATTCCTCTACATCATGTCATCTTGCTTAAGGCGTTACTCTGTTTTCATTAACTTAATACTCTAGATGCATGCTGGATAGCGGTCGATGAGTGGAGTAATAGTAGTAGATGCAGGCAGGACTCGGTCTACTTGTCTCAGACGTGATGCCTATATACATGATCATACCTAGATATTCTCATAACTATGCTCAATTCTGTTAATTGCTCAACAGTAATTCGTTCACCCACCGTAAAATACTTATGCTCTTGAGAGAAGCGACTAGTGAAATCTATGGCCCCCGGGTCTATTTTCATCATATTAATCTTCCTACGCTTTATTATTGCTTTGCTCTTTACTTTTCCTTTTATTTTACTTTGCATCTTTATACCCAAAAAATACCAAAAACATTATCTATCATCTCTATCAGATCTCACTCTCGTAAGTGACCGTGAAGGGATTGACAACCCCTATTCACGTTGGTTGCGAGGAGTTATTTGCTTTGTGTAGGTACGAGGGACTTGCGCGTGGCCTCCTACTGGATTGATACCTTGGTTCTCAAAAACTGAGGGAAATACTTACGCTACTCTGCTGCATCATCCTCTCCTCTTCGGGGAAAACCAACGCAAGCTCAAGATGTAGCAAGAAGGATTTCTGGCGCCGTTGCCGGGGAGTCTACGCAAAAGTCAACATACCAAGTACCCATCACAATCCCTTATCTCTCGCATTACATTATTTGCCATTTGCCTCTCGTTTTCCTCTCCCCCACTTCACCCTTGCCGTTTTATTTGCCCTCTCTTTCCCAATCTCCTCCTCTCTTTTCGCTTGCCTTTTTCTGTTCGCTCGTGTGTTGGATCACTTGCTTGTCGTTATGGCTAGTCTTATATCTTCTTCGTTGTCTCCCGAGAATGAAGTTCTAAATTTTAAGCAAAGGGAGGGAGAAAATCTAAAGGACGCTTGGTATAGAATTTGCAATGCTCAAAATAGATCTACCAGGAAGCAATCTACTTCAGTTCTTTTCCGCAATTTTTATGTAGGTGCTAATCCTTGGTATAGATATATCCTCGATACCATTACTGGAGGGAATTTCTTGGGTAGCCACACTTTTGATTCTGACAATGCTATGATAGATTTATTTGGCTCACCACCTCTTTTGGTTAATGGAACTATGTTAACTTTGGAGCATGTAATGCAAAGACATGAAATTCTTGAAAATAAAGTTGCTAGCGTTGAGTTAATTGAAAATCTAGATAAAAAGATCCACAATCAAATTACCCAATATGGATCTAAGGTAGGAGTAACTTTGAAAAATACTAAGGAGAAGGAACCCATAGTTAATGAGAAAATAAATCAAGATTCCTCTAGGATTGATAAACTTGAGGGTATCATTACCAACTTGGGAACCGTTTTTTCTTTCGTAAAGAATATTCCAAGTCCACCTACTAATATTGCTAAGCTCATGTATGTTCCTAAGAATAAGGGTGAATCCTCTAGTAAGGAAACTGCGGATCTTAAATCTATAAGTATTCATCCCAATCTTTTTGCTATCATTAAGGAACCAATTGCTACAAATGAATTTTTTGATCTTTTGCCTGAAAATTTGATAATTACTAGAAAGAAAGAAATTTCTAAGGAAGGTAGATGCCTCGTTGAAGAATTGCCCACGAAAGATGGTAATACCTAGATCTATTCTTGCTTTTATGCCTAGCTAGGGGCGTTAAACGATAGCGCTTGTTGGGAGGCAACCCAATTTTATTTTTTTTTGTTTTTGTTTTTGTTTCTGTTTAGGAATAAATAATCCATCTACCTTCTGTTTTAGATGTGGTTTTATGTTTTAATTAGTGTTTGTGCAAATTAAACCTATAGGATCTTCTTGGATAATAGTTATTTGATCTTGCTGTAATTTCCAGAAACTATCTGTTCACGAAAACAATTGTTATAAATCACCAGAATGTGATAAAATAGTGATTCCAATTGCTTCTGATCAATAAAGAAATTGTCTAGGACTTCCTATTTTGGTAGATGTTTTTGGAGTTCCAGAAGTTTGCGTTAGTTACAGATTACTACAGACTGTTCTGTTTTTGACAGATTCTGTTTTCCATGTGTTGTTTGCTTATTTTGATGCATCTATGGCTAGTAAAATAGTTTATAAACCATAGAGAAGTTGGAATACAGTAGGTTTAACACCAATATAAATAAAGAATGAGTTCATTACAGTACCTTATGTGGTGGTTTTGTTTTCTTTCACTAACGGAGCTTACGAGATTTCTGTTGAGTTTTGTGTTGTGAAGTTTTCAAGTTTTGGGTAAAGCTTTGATGGACTATGGAATAAGGAGTGGCAAGAGCCTAAGCTTGGGGGTGCCCAAGGCACCCCAAGATATTCAAGAATAGCCAAAAGCCTAAGCTTGGGGATGCCCCGGGAAGGCATCCCCTCTTTCGTCTTCGTTCATTGGTAACTTTACTTGGAGCTATATTTTTATTCACCACATGATATGAGTTTTGCTTGGAGCGTCTTGTTTTATATTAGTCTTTGCTATTTATTTTACCACAATCATCCTTGCTGTACACACCTTTTGAGAGAGCCATACATGAATTGGAATTTGTTAGAATACTCTATGTGCTTTACTTATATCTTTTGAGCTATATAGTTTTGCTCTAGTGCTTCACTTATATCTTTTAGAGCACGGTGGTGGATTTATTTTAAAGATACCTTTGATCTCTCAAGCCTCACTTAGATTATTTTGAGAGTCTTAAATAGCATGGTAATTTGCTAAAAATAATAATATGCTTGGTATTCAAGATTTGTAAAACTTTCTTTTGAGTGCGTTGAATACTAAGAAAAGTTTGATACTTGATAATTGTTTTGAGATACGGAGGTAGTGATATTAAATTCATGCTAGTAGGGTGATTATTAATTTAAAGAATGCTTGTGTTGAAGTTGGCAAGTCCCATAGCATGCACGTATGGTTAAAGTTGTGTGACAAATTTGAAACATGAAGTGTCCTTGGATTGTGCATCCTTAGGA
Source organism: Triticum aestivum (assembly GCF_018294505.1). Taxonomy (NCBI): domain Eukaryota; kingdom Viridiplantae; phylum Streptophyta; class Magnoliopsida; order Poales; family Poaceae; genus Triticum; species Triticum aestivum. The sequence continues at coordinate 655,143,823 of NC_057799.1, read as the reverse complement.
GTGGCGGTCGGGGACGAGCGATGGTCTTTTCCTACCAATCTATCCCCCTAGGAGCATGCGCATAGTGCTTGGTTTTTGAAGACTTCTAAATTTTTGCAACAAGTATATGAGTTCTTTTGAATAATGTTGAGTCCATGGATTATACGCACTTTTACCTTTCCACCATTGCTAGCCTCTTCGGTACCGTGCATTGCCCTTTCTCACCTTGAGAGTTGTTGCAAACTTCGCCGGTGCATCCAAACCCCGTGATATGATACGCTCTATCACACATAAACCTCCTTATATCTTCCTCAAAACAGCCACCATACCTACCTATTATGGCATTTCCATAGCCATTCCGAGATATATGGCCATGCAACTTTCCACCGTTCCGTTTATCATCATGACACGCATTACTTTTGTCATATTGCCATTGCATGATCATGTAGTTGACATCGTATTTGTGGCAAAGCCACCACGCATAATTTTTCACACATGTCACTCTTGATTCATTGCACCATCCCGGTACACCGCCGGAGGCATTCATATAGAGTCATATCTTGTTCTAGTTTCGAGTTGTAATTCATATGTTGTAATCAATGGAAGTGTGATGATCATCATTATTAGAGCATTGCCCAAAAAGAAAAAAAAAGAAAAAAAAGAAGAAGAAAGGCCAAAAGAAAAAAAGGAAGGCCCAAAAAAAAGGGCAATGTTACTATCTGTTTTTCCACACTTGTCCTTCAAAGTAGCACCTTTATTTTCATGTGGTGAGTCTCATATATTGTGCTTCAAAGTAGCACCATGTTCATATAGTGAGTCTCATAGGTTGTCTTTTTCATACTAGTGGGAATTTTTCATTATAGAACTTGGCTTGTATATTCCTACTATGGGCTTCCTCAAAATGCCCTAGGTCTTCGTGAGCAAGCAAGTTGGATGCACACCCACTTAGTTTCTTTTGTTGAGCTTTCATTCATTTATAGCTCTAGTGCGTCCGTTGCATGGCAATCCCTACTCCTCATGTTGACATCAATTGATGGGCATCTCCATAGTCCGTTGATTATCCTCATCAATGTGAGACTTTCTCCTTTTTTGTCTTCTCCTCACAATCCCCATCATCATATTCTGTTCCACCCATAGTGCTATATCCATGGCTCACGCTCATGTATTGCGTGAAAGTTAAAAAAGTTTGAGATTATTTAAGTACGAAACAATTGCTTGGCTTGTCATCGGGGGTGTAGAATTTGGGAACATTTTTGTGTGACGAAGATGAAGCATAGCCTAACTATATGATTTTGTAGGGATGAACTTTCTTTAGCCATGTTATTTTGAGAAGACATGATTGCTTTTATTAGTATGCTTGAAGTATTATTATTTTTATGTCAATATGAACTTTTGTCTTGAATCTTTTGGATCTGAATGTTCATACCACAATTAAGAAGAGTTACATTGAAATTATGCCAAGTAGCACTCCGCATCGAAAATTCTCTTTTTATCATTTACCTACTCGAGGACGAGCAGGAATTAAGCTTGGGGATGCCTGATACGTCTCCAACGTATCTATAATTTTTGATTGATCCATGCTATATTATCTATTGTTTTGGACTATATTGGGCTTTATTTTCCACTTTTATATTACTTTTGGGACTAACCTATTAATCGGAGGCCCAACCCAGAATTGTTGTTTTTGCCTATTTCAGTGTTTCGAAGAAACGGAATATCAAACGGAGTCCAAACGGAATGAAATCTTCGGGAACGTGATTTTCTCATCAGATAAGATCCAGGAGACCTGGACCCTCGGTCAAGAAATGAGGGAGGCGGCCACGAGGGTGGAGGGCGCGCCTCCCCTAGGGCGCGCCCCCTGCCTCCTGGGCCCCCCGAAGCTCCACCGACGTACTCCTTCCTCCTATATATACCTACGTATCCCCGACAGATCAGATACAGAGCCAAAAACCTAATTCAACTGCCGCAACTTTCTATATCCACGAGATCCCATCTTGGGGCCTGTTCCGGAGCTCCGCTGGAAGGGGATTCCACCACGGAGGGCTTCTACATCATCACCATAGCCTCTCCGATGAAGTGTGAGTAGTTTACTTCAGACCATCGGGTCCATAGCTAGTAGCTAGATGGCTTCTTCTCTCTTATTGGATCTCAATACAATGTTCTCCCCCTCTCTCGTGGAGATCTATTCGATGTAATCTTCTTTTTGCGGTGTGTTTGTTGAGTCCGATGAATTGTGGGTTTACGATCAAGATTATCTATGAGCAATATTTGAATCTTCTCTGAATTCTTTTATGTATGATTGAGTTATCTTTGCAAGTCTCTTCGAATTATCCGTTTGGTTTGGCCAACTAGATTGGTAGTTCTTGCAATGGGAGAAGTGCTTAGCTTTGGGTTCGATCTGGCGGTGTCCTTACCCAGTGACAGAAAGGGTTGCAAGGCACGTATTGTATTGTTGCCATCGAGGATAACAAGATGGGGTATTTATCATATTGCATGAATTTATTCCTCTACATCATGTCATCTTGCTTAAGGCGTTACTCTATTTTCATTAACTTAATACTCTAGATGCATGCTGGATAGCGGTCGATGAGTGGAGTAATAGTAGTAGATGCAGGCAGGAGTCGGTCTACTTGTCTCGGACGTGATGCCTATATACATGATCATACCTAGATATTCTCATAACTATGGTCAATTCTGTCAATTGCTCAAGAGTAATTCGTTCACCCACCGTAAAATACTTATGCTCTTGAGAGAAGCCACTAGTGAAATCTATGGCCCCCGGGTGTATTTTCATCATATTAATCTTCCTACGCTTTATTATTGCTTTGCTCTTTACTTTTCCTTTTATTTTACTTTGCATCTTTATACCAAAAAAATACCAAAAATATTATCTATCATCTCTATCAGATCTCACTCTCGTAAGTGACCGTGAAGGGATTGACAACCCCTATTCGCGTTGGTTGCGAGGAGTTATTTGCTTTGTGTAGGTACGAGGGTCTTGCGCGTGGCCTCCTACTGGATTGATACCTTGGTTCTCAAAAAATAAGGGAAATACTTACGCTACTCTGCTGCATCATCCTCTCCTCTTCGGGGAAAACCAACGCAAGCTCAAGACGTTGCAGCGCCGCACCATAGGCGGTACTCTTTCGTATCTGCTCAACTTATTTATCGCAGCAAGAAAATAGATCGCCACTGCTTTACTCTGATTTCTTGTCTTGGTTGCGAAGTTGCCTTTGTCTGGTTTGCACCTTCAGATCCGCCATGGCACGCTCAACACTATATTCCCAATGCTTATGGTTTTCCCCTTTTATGTTCCACACTAGTTAAAATCACAGTAGACTAAATTTCAAAATTGGGGCAGTCAATTATTCAGAGCTCGCCGGAGTTCGTCGGTGCGAACGAAGGGGCTCCGATGGTTGTGGGGCCTCGTCGAACGAGGAAAACTCGACGCGGGTGGCGGTTGGGGCGGGGGTGGGGGTGGGGGTGGCAGAGGAACACAGGCGGTGGTGGCCGATGGTCCAGCCGGCGGCCCGTGCGGTGTTCTGTATGGGAAGAATCAGAGACGAGGAAGAAGAAGGGCTAGGAGACGTAGGATCTTCATCCAACCGCCTGAAATGGACGAGAGACAGATGGGAGTTGCATTCTTAATGCACTCTGGTTCATCATGTGTGGGCACTGCGCAACGAACATTTTATTATCCAAAATCTGCTTGCTCTTTTTTACCATGTTCCTCTTCCGTTCTTCTTTAATAAGTACTCTCTCTGTTCCAAAATACAAGTCTTTGTATAGATTCCACCACAGACTACATATGGAGAAAAATGAGTGAATCTACACTCTAAAATGTATCTGGATACATCTGTATGTGATCCATAGTGGAAATCTCTACCAAGACTTATATTTTGGAACGGAGGGAGTATGATAGTAGTACAATGTGTTCCTTGTAGTGAAGATGAGCAAGGACATTCGTAGTGTAGAGGTCTATACGGTCGGTTGTGATGGACACTTTGAGCCTCTTTGATTCGTAGGATTTTGTAAACATAGGAATAAGATTTGTAGTGGCCTGCCCACTTGAATCCTATAAGAATAGCAAGGAAATGCAGGGAGCTGTGTCGCCTTTGAGAGTTACACTGATGTTAACAGTACCGCACCTTCAGTTGAAGAGAACTGGTACCGGAAGCCTTTCTAGCCGTACCGGCAATACTAGCACATATATTCCAGCAAGTTCCACTTTGCTGATTTTACTCTGATGCTTACGGTTTTCCCGTTATATCTACACTATGATCTGTGTAGCTGCTTTGTGTCGCACTAGCAGCAGTCCACTCTTGAAGCTAAACACTGCAATGACTTACAAAATTGGCACCAAGGCATTGAGTGCCATTCTGGATGCAATGAAACTCATAGGCTCCCCACCTGTTGACTCTTGTTCAGAATATGATCCTAATGACTCTTGTTCAAAATTGCCACATATAGAGAGACAACATGGAATTGCATTTCTTTGGGCGCTGTGATTCATCATGAGTGGGCAACCAACATTGTATGCAATGAAGAGGAACCTTAAGAATATGCTTTCTCTTCTGTTCTTTAACATGTTCCTCTTTGTTTATTCTGTGTTTAGTACGTACAGTATGTTCCTTGTAAGGAAGGGGCGCAGGGACATCTGCAGTCAATAGCTGATAGAGCTGGCATGTACGTGATCAATAGGCTTTCAATTACTAGCGGCAATACAACATCGTATTTTCAAGCCAGTTCCACTTTCCTGATTTATATATCGTGGTTATGGTGTACCCCTGTTAGGTACACTATGATCTGCCTAGTTGTTGTGTGCTCTTGTTATCATGGTTTGGCAATAAACTCTCTATACAGTATATTATGAACCTATCATCTGCCAACTATCCTTACTTCTGGAGCCTATTTTTTTGTACTTGTGCTAGATTATATAAATGCATGCACCATATTACAGCACACATGAGCTCTCTCATCAGAATCAAGTGATAGCACACAAGTGTTTATAGGGGCGCCCCTATATTAGAATATCATCTGCATTACAAAGATAATCTCACAACTATTTATGTTTTCATGGTTCTCAGATATTATATGCAATTACAGTGAATATCAGAATCCATGCATCAGAAGAATATTGTGGAACATTGCAATGACTTACAAAATTAGCACCAAGGCATTGAGTGCCATTCTGGATGCAATGAAACTCATACGCTCCCCACCTGTTGATTCTTGTTCAGAATATGATCCTAATGACTATTCTAACCTCGAGGAGCCAAAGGCAGATGGCCTGTCCTGTTCACCCATCAAGGTGCCTGTTCTAATTTGGCAAGGTTTTATTGATTGCGCGTATCTTGCATATGTTGTCTTGCATTTACTTCTACTTTGTTGCACCGCCATCTGCTTAGTTTACTCATCACATATGTTGAGATTCCATGTGTCATCATTATCAATACATATTCCATCTGTCATCATACCATGTTTCTCCACTCAAATGCTGTTCTTGTGCATCAGACATCAAAAAGGAAGAGGGTGATTGCCGAACCTGAAGGAGCACCAGCAAAGTCCTTGAAAAACGTGGTGGTGCCGGAGAAATCAGACAGCACCCTACTTATATTGGCTGTACAACCAGTGACACAAAACGTAGGACCGACTCCAGCAGACTGTACCCATACTTCACTGGCCACACCACTAGCCCCACCACACAGGACCTGCACTCCAGCAAAAGGTATACCGATTTCATTTGCCATAGCACCAGCCGTACCACAGAAAAATCCCACTCCAGCAAAAAGTACAGCAGGTCCACAGGCCGAAGACCTATCCCAACTGCAGAGACGGCCAATTCTTGCAGATTGGAACCCCATTCCATTTATTCCCAGTTTAAAAGACAATGCTTTCAATATTGTTAGGGACTACGTGCATATATTCCCATCATGGGAAGATTATAGTGAAGACAAACACCATTTTCACATTTTCCTGTCCAACTTACATGTAAGTGCTATTATTCATGGTTATTATTTTCCTGTTTTTCTGTTGATTGAACACATCAATGATTTACATTACATTGTTGTAACTAGGCGAGGGTCAATCTGGATAGTCATGATGAGCAAAGCTTGCTTGTGCTTTTCAAGGAAGCATTGCAGCAGTATCGGTGTTACCTGAAGAAATCACACTTTGACGGCAAGTCTATAAACGAATTTCCGGTGAAGTCTCCTGTGCTAAATTTAGAAGACATTGAATGGAAAAACCTTGTTATGCACTGGTCTCGTTCCCAGGATGAGGTACTGTCTATGAAATCACATGACAATTTGAACTTCTACTTTTCCGCATGTACCTTACGGATCTTTTTTGCAGGAAATCTGGTCGAAGAAGAATTCCGGTTTGAAAAGAACGACAGGATATCGCAAATATGCTACCCACTGCTTTGCTCTTGTTAGTACCTGTTGTCTTGTATCACTGTACTTGCGTACATACCTGGTTCATTATGTGACAGCTGTATGCATGATAGCTTGCTTATCAATTGTTCACTCCAAATTATCTGATCTGTATGAATGGTTACATTAGTGTAGAATATATATATTTACTCTTAACAAAATGTAGAATAAAGGCAATGCTTATGAAGAAGATTCTGTGGTAAACTTCTTGAATTGCCCCCCCATCAGCATGGACAAGGGCTTTATAGAGCCTGTCTTCACCAATAATGTAAGTTTGTCCTTCTCAAGCCTTCAAACTTTGTTGTGTATTTTTCGTTAGGCATGACTGCAACAGCTGTTTATTTTTGATGTTTGCATCAAATTGCGTGTTTAAAGTTTATTATGTAGTTCATAAACAAAAGTTTGTCCTTCTCAATTTCAGTTTTCAGTTGTACAACCAAGTTCCTTCTTCATACCATGTAAATTAAACTATACAGAGCAAGTGATCTTCTTTTGCACTACATGTATGCTTCTGTTCTTCATCAGTAATCTAGTGGTTTGGTGAACCTACCCACTACAGCACAATGTCATATTCTGCAATGTCTTAACTATGATCAATGTCATATCATTCTACTATTATTTAAACCGTCTCTTTATTTGCCAATCTGAAATGGGATAAATTGACAGCACACTAACCATTGATATTTATGAGTTCTTGATCTGTAATCCAGTGGTGTCGTGAAGCTGCCAACTCCTTCACAATGTCATTTCCTGCCATGTCTTGACCCACTACTAGGAAAAGGCCTACTAATGGCGCACCAGTTTTGCCTACTAATGGCGCACTACTGGTGCGCCATTAGTATCATGCCACTAGAATTTTTTACTAATGGCGCACCACTGGTGCGCCATTAGTATCCCACAGGTGCGCCATTAGTATCTGGTATACTAATGGCGCACAACATGGAAGTGCGCCATTAGTAACATTTTTTTTTAAATTCATTTTTTCTTAATCTCAGGTCACTTTTTCACATATGAGATATCCAACACATATATATACAACAAGCATCCATATAAAAATCATATCCAACACACAAGTTTCATCATATATACATACATAGCCAACACATAGTTCCATCGTTACATATTACAAAAGTTTCACATTGTTCATCCAACACCGTTATCCATCAATTCACAAAAGTTTCACATTGATACAAAATAAGAACACAAATGGAAAAGAAGCACTCCATCCATGCAAGCTTCCGTGAATTAAATCAAATCTGCAAAATGATAAACAAGAAGTTAGAAGAAGAAGAAGAAGAAGAAGAAGAAGAGAAGAAGACTAGAAGAATACTAGAAGAAGAAGAACACTAGAAGAATACTAGAAGAAGAATAAGAAGAAGAATAAGAAGAATAAGAAGAAGACTATAAGCTTATTATGTAAACTTGATCATTTTGTGCTAACATAAGTAATTTTGGAGCTAACCTATAGGAAACTAAGCATATAAGCTCTAAGTTAGCATATTAGAGCCAACTTAGGTAAAATGAAGCTAACCTATGTCATTTTGGAAAAGAAGAAGAATAAGAAGAAGACTATAAGCTTATTATGTAAACTTGATCATTTTGTGCTAACATAAGTAATTTTGGAGCTAACCTATAGGAAACTAAGCATATAAGCTCTAAGTTAGCATATTAGAGCCAACTTAAGTAAAATGAAGCTAACCTATGTCATTTTGGATAAGAAGAAGAATAAGAAGAAGACTATAAGCTTATTATGTAAACTTGATCATTTTGTGCTAACATAAGTAATTTTGGAGCTAACCTATAGGAAACTAAGCATATAAGCTCTAAGTTGGCATATTAGAGCCAACTTAGGTAAAATGAAGCTAACCTATGTCATTTTGGATAAGAAGAAGAATAAGAAGAAGACTATAAGCTTATTATGTAAACTTGATCATTTTGTGCTAACGTAAGTAATTTTGGAGCTAACCTATAGGAAACTAAGCATATAAGCTCTAAGTTAGCATATTAGAGCCAACTTAGGTAAAATGAAGCTAACATATGTCATTTTGGGTAAGAAGAAGAATAAGAA
>NC_057799.1:655132605-655135187 GCF_018294505.1 Triticum aestivum | reverse complement strand
ATTTTGGAGCTAACCTATAGGAAACTAAGCATATAAGCTCTAAGTTAGCATATTAGAGCCAACTTAGGTAAAATGAAGCTAACATATGTCATTTTGGAAAAGAAGAAGAATAAGAAGAAGACTATAAGCTTATTATGTAAACTTGATCATTTTGTGCTAACATAAGTAATTTTGGAGCTAACCTATAGGAGACTAAGCATATTAGAGATAACATAGGTAACTAAGTATATATATCATTTTGGAGATCTGACATACCTGACATAGTTCAGTTCTCATTGTTCTTCTCGTTCTCCTTCCTCAGCCTGATGTGCCAAGAGCGGCGAGGCGGTGGAGGCAGCTGTGGGATGTAGTCTTCTACCACAATTGGCGTGGTCATGTCGCCCAGCTGTGGGATCGCCGGCACCACCACCGGTGCGTGGTCATTGTCAGGCACCACCACCATCGCGAGGCCACCTTCAGGCAGGACGGGCACGACCATCGCTAGGTCATCCTCAGCCACCACCATCTCTTGCCCATGGTCAGCCACCACCATCTCTTGCCCATGGTCAGCCACCACCATCTCTTGCCCTTGGTCAGCCACCACCAGCGCTAGGTCATCCTCAGCCTGATGCCCATCGTCATCCTGCAGCTCCTCATCCCCACTCTGCTCCTCTTCTCCCCCACTCCAGTCCGGATCATCCTTCTTGTTGTCTTTGCTGCTGCCAGAATCGCTGCTGCTTTCGCTAAAGCTGGAATCGCTGTTGCTTTTGCTACAGCCATAATTGCTGCTGCTTTGGCTGTAGCCAGTGTCGCTGCTGCTGCTCCTATTGCCTGTCCGAATGCAACAATGACCGTTAACAATCGATGTGAGACAAAGCCAAATGTAGAGGAATAAGAAGAGGCAGAACGCACTGGCAACTTCGTCGTCAGCGTAGTGCATGCGACACATAGTCGTGTTGAAAACCTTCACGATGAGCATTGTGGCGTCATCGTTGTACCTGAAGAGAAGAAAGTACCCGGTCCGCAGGTCGTAGGCACTGTAGAACTTCTCCCAGCCACGGCACAGGTACATGTGGCCCTCCTCGATCACCAACTCCACGTCCCACAGCCTGCGAACCCCGCTGCCGGCCTGTCGGAGTTTCACATTATCTGGCGGATCTTCACCCAGCATGTTCATAAAAGTGTCAGGCAGCCTCTGCAATTTGGGACAAGGAGTGATGTAGCAAACAACATATTATCATAATGAGATGGGTGAAGGGGAGATCTCTCGTTTTATACACCTGCCTCGTGGCTGATACTGAGGTCCCAAGTATGATACTGAAGAACTCGAAAGCATCCAACTCGTACTCCAGTGAGGCAGAGCGGCGGTGGCTGCTTCCCCCCATCTCTGATAAGCAGCAGAAGAGACCAATTAGTACCCTTACAACATTATCATACAACATTATAGCAGCATAAATTTTGAGCAGAAGATAATCAACTACACCAATGCACTTCCGAAGTTCCCGCTTCCCACCCATCATGTTGTTAAGCGAGGACTAGTGCCAAATGCATTTTCGGTACGAAAATACATCACAGGCCACTATGTTATTTAATATCATTCTTCTCGAAGACTAATGATTGTTACATCCTACTAAAATGATGTTCTGTCCTCAGAGATGTCTCATTGCTTATGAGGAAGCAGCAAATAAACACTTGAAAAAAGCTCTCGTCCTCGAAGATGCAATATCTGATTTACCCAAGGTTGGCCCTGACAATTTCCTCCCCATGTTCAATTAATTCTGGAGTGCTGCTTGAGCCTTTTTTTATGTCTGTATGAATTATATTGCTTTCTACAGGTTCAGAACCATCAGCCTAATGATGTCATGGAGTATGGCAGTGACCCCAAAACAGAGTTCCAACGCTATATCCGGCTCAGCAGTAAAGGTGTGACCTATTGAATGTGCAAGCTTAATGTCAGCAACTAGTTTCTTTATAATGATTTTTTTTTCTCTGTTATGCCTTCTGTCTTTGCATATGCAGAGTTATGTTTTTTTTTATTTCAATCATGTGGGTGGATTTAATGATGTCAAAACCTTGTCGTAGTTTCCACTGTTTTAATGTTTTGTATGATTTCTTGGTTATATTACCGTTCTGAGTTATGTTGTTCTGTTATTTTATTTGAAGACATGAAGGGTTACTTATTTGAAGATGCTACTCCTAAGAAAGGTCAACTTTTCGATCATCAGCCTCTACAATTAAACAATGATGCATTCTTCCTTTTCCTTTCCATCTTCTTCTTCTCCACCTCTCTTCTTTTCTTGTTCTCCTTTTTCTTTCTTCTCCTTCCTCCTCCTCCTCTTCTCCTTCTTCCTTTCTTGTTCTGTTTTTCAACTTTCTTCTTATTCTTCTTCCTTTTTTTCCTTTTTCCTCTTCTTCTACTTCTTCTTCTTTTTTTCAACTTTCTTCTTCTTCTAATTATCTAAACCTAAATCTAGCACTAACCTAAACCAACCACTAACCTAAACCTATCAATAACCTAATTAAACCTAAACAGCAAACAAAACAGTAAAAAAAACAAAAAAATGCTCACCTTGGCTCCGGGGGCAGGGGGTGGTGGTGGACGG
>NC_057799.1:654817884-654818133 GCF_018294505.1 Triticum aestivum | reverse complement strand
GCCACAACACTTCCAGACTTGTGAGAGGCCGCCTACGCAAGATTTGGCGCCATGCCAGCCCCCGGAGGCCGCCGGCCACTGTCGTAGACACGCGAAGAGCAATCCGCATAGAGGGAATTGTTCAGATATTACTCGATCACGAACAATTATGAAAAATAACCATCAGTCCGACAGCACATGTGCCCACATCGTGTAAAAAACTCATGATTTTATCGCGCTCCGAGTATTTAATAATATTCACGTTGCATC
>NC_057799.1:654817405-654817814 GCF_018294505.1 Triticum aestivum | reverse complement strand
TTACCGCAGAACGTCTACTACCGTGTCATCGCCGTTCGTGAGGGGGGCACACCCCGGAGACGCGTGCCACCTCTTCGGACATGCCACCACACCACCCCGCATGTATGAGGGCCCGATGCGATGCTCGGCTGGCATTGCTACCCCCGTCCCACCTAACCCTGTAGCGTTTGACCACGGGATCTAGTCATTTGACTTTGCACGGACAGGCTTTGAGCAGTGGACCTATCCAAACGGTTGCGGTAGGTCAGCCCATAGGAACACTTTGGAGCAACATCCGGGCCAGACCCACAGCAAGATCCCCACCGTGTTGACCCGACGTGTCCGTTTCCCCCCTCCAGGTGCCGGCCGCGGCGCTGTCCATGAGGGGGGGGCACACCCTGGAGACGCGTGCTGGGCGTTTGCACCCGCC
>NC_057799.1:654813484-654816665 GCF_018294505.1 Triticum aestivum | reverse complement strand
GACCACGGGATCTAGCCCTTTGACTTTGCATCGACGGGCTTTGAGCAGTGGACCTATCCACCCGGTTGTGCTAGGTAAGACCATAGGAACACTTTGGAGCAACATCCGGGCCAGACCCACAGCAAGATCCCCTCCGTGTTGACCCGACGTGTCCGTTTCCCCCCTCCAGGTGCCGGCGGCGGCGCCGTCCGTGAGGGGGGGGGCACACCCCGGAGACGCGTGCCGGGCGTTTGCACCCGCCACAACACTTCCAGACTTGTGAGAGGCCGCCTACGCAAGATTTGGCGGCATGCCAGCCCCCGGAGGCCGGCGGCCACAGTCGTAGACACACGAAGAGCAATCCGCGTAGAGAGAATTGTTCAGATATTACTCGATCACGAACAATTATGAAAAATTACCATCAGTCCGACAGCACATGTGCCCACATCGTGTAAAAAGCACGTGATTTTATCGCGCTCCGAGTATTTAATAATATTCACGTAGCATCGTTACCGCATGACGTCTACTACCGTGTCATCGCCGTTCGTGAGGGGGGGCACACCCCGGAGACGCGTGCCGCCTCTTCGGACATGCCACCACACCACCCCGCATGTATGAGGGCCTGGTGCGACGCTCGGGTGGCATTGCTACCCCCCAGGGCCCCCGTCCCGCCTAACCCTGTAGCGTTTGACCACGGGATCTAGCCCTTTGACTTTACACGGACGGGCTTTGAGCAGTGGACCTATCCACCCGGTTGTGTTAGGTCAGGCCATAGGAACACTTTGGAGCAACATCCGGGCCAGACCCACAGCAAGATCCCCTCCGTGTAGACCTGATGCGCCCGTTTCCCCCCTCCAGGTGCCGGCGGCGGCGGCGTCCGTGAGGGGGGGCACACCCCGGAGACGCGTGCCGGGCGTTTGCATCCGCCACAACACTTCCAGACTTTTGAGAGGCCGCCTACGCAAGATTTGGCGGCATGCCAGCCCCCGGAGGCCGGCGGCCACAGTCGTAGACACACGAAGAGCAATCCGCGTAGAGAGAATTGTTCAGATATTAGTCGATCACGAACAATTATGAAAAATTACCATCATTCCGACAGCACATGTGCCCACATCGTGTAAAAAACTCGTGATTTTATCGCGCTCCGGGTATTTAATAATATTCACGCCGCATCGTTACCGCAGAACGTCTACTACCGTGTCATCGCCGTTCGTGAGGGGGGGGCACTCCCCGGAGACGCGTGCCGCCTCTTCGGACATGCCACCACACCACCCCGCATGTATGAGGGCCTGGTGCGACGCTCGGGTGGCATTGCTACCCCCCTCCCCCCAGGGCCCCCGTCCCGCCTAACCCTGTAGTGTTTGACCACGGGACCTATCCCTATGACTTTGCACGGACGGGCTTTGAGCAGTGGACCTATCCACCTGGTTGTGTTAGGTCAGGCCATAGGAACACTTTGGAGCAACATCCGGGCCAGACCCACAGCAAGATCCCCTCCGTGTAGACCTGATGCGCCCGTTTCCCCCCTCCAGGTGCCGGCGGCGGCGCCGTCCGTGAGGGGGGGGCACACCCCGGAGACGCGTGCCGGGCGTTTGCACCCGCCACAACACTTCCATACTTGTGAGAGGACGCCTACGCAAGATCTGGTGGCATGCTGGCCCCCGGAGTCCGCCGGCCACAGTCGTAGACACGTGAAGAGCAATCCGCGTAGAGGGAATTGTTCAGATACTATTCCATCACGAACAATTATGAAAAATTACCATCAGTCCTACAACACATGTTCCCACGTCGTGTAACAAACTCTTGATTTTATCGCGCTCCGAGTATTTAATAATATTCACGCCGCATCGTTACCGCAGAACGTCTACTACCGTTTCATCGCCGTTCGTGAGGGGGGGCACACCACGGAGACACGTGCCGCCTCTTCGGACATGCCACCACACCACCCCGCATGTATGAGGGCCCGGTGCGACGCTCGGGTGGCATTGCTACCCCCCCAGGCCCCCCATCCCGCCTAACCCTGTAGCGTTTGACCACGGGATCTAGCCCTTTGACTTTGCACGGACCAGCTTTGAGCAGTGGACCTATCCACCCGGTTGTGTTAGGTCAGCCCATAGGAACACTTTGGAGGAACATCCGGGCCGGACCCACAGCAAGATCCCCTCCGTGTAGACTCGACGCGTCCGTTTCCCCCCCCCCCCCTAGGTGGCGGCGCCGTCCATGAGGGGGGGGCACACCCCGGAGACGCGTGCCGGGCGTTTGCACTCGCCACAACACTTCCATACTTGTGAGAGGCCGCCTACGCAAGATTTGGCGGCATGCTAGCCCCCGGAGGCCGCCGGCCACAGTCGTAGACACGCGAAGAGCAATCCACGTAGAGGGAATTGTTCAGATACTACTCCAGCACGAACAATTATGAAAAATCACAATCAGTCCTACAACAAATGTGCCCACGTCGTGTAAAAAACTCATGATTTTATCGCGCTCTGAGTATTTAATAATATTTATGCGGCATCGTTACCGCAGAACGTCTACTACCGCGTCATCACCGTTCGTGAGGGGGGCACACCGCGGAGAAGCGTGCCGCCTCTTGGGACATGCCACCACACCACCCCGCATGTATAAGGGCCCGGTGCGACGCTCGGGTGGCATTGCTCCCCCCAGGGCCCCCGTACCGCCTAACCCTGTAGCGTTTGACTAGGGGATCTAACCCTTTGACTTTGCACGGACGGGCTTTGAGCAGTAGACCTGTCCACCCGGTTGTGGTAGGTCAGCCCATAGGAACACTTTGGAGCAACATCCGGGCCGGACCCACAGCAATATCCCCTTCGTGTTGACCCGACGTGTCCGTTTCCCCCCTCCAGGTGCCGGCGGCGGCGCCATCCGTGAGGGGGGCACACCTCGGAGACGCGTGTCGGGCGTTTGCACCCGCCACAACACTTCCAGGCTTGTGAGAGGCCGCCTACGCAAGATTTGGTGACGTGCTAGCCCTCGGAGGCCGCCGGCCACTGTCGTAGACACGCGAAGAGCAATCCTCGTAGAGGGAATTGTTCAGATACTACTGCATCACGAACAATTATGAAAAATTACCATCACTCCTACAGCACATGTGCCCACGTCGTGTAAAAAACTCATGATTTTATCGCGCTCCGAGTATTTAATAATATTCGCGTCGCATCGTTACCGCAGAACGTCTACTACC
>NC_057799.1:654800276-654813102 GCF_018294505.1 Triticum aestivum | reverse complement strand
GACACGCGAAGAGCAATCCGCGTAGAGGGAATTGTTCAGATACTATAGCATCACGAACAATTATGAAAAATTACCATCAGTCCTACAGCACATGTGCCCACGTCGTGTAAAAAACTCATGATTTTATCGCGCTCTGAGTATTTAATAATATTGACGCCGCATCGTTACCGCAGAACGTCTACTACCGTGTCATCGCCGTTCGTGAGGGGGGGCACACCCCGGAGACGCGTGCTCGGGCATGCCACCACACCACCCCGCATGTATGAGGGCCCGATGTGATGCTCGGCTGGCATTGCTACCCCCCACGGCCCCCGTCCCGCCTAACCCTATGACGTTTGACCACGGGATCTAGCCCTTTGACTTTGCACGGACGGGCTTTGAGCAGTGGACCTATCCACCCGGTGGTGTTAGGTCAGCCCATAGGAACACTTTGGAGCAACATCCGGGCCAGACCCACAGCAAGATCCCCTCCGTATAGACTCGACGCGTCCGTTTCCCCCCTCCAGGTATCGGCGGCGACGCCGTCCGTGAGGTGGGGGGAACACCCCGGAGATGCGTGCCGGGCGTATGCACCCGCCACAACACTTCCAGCCTTGTGAGAGGCCGCCTACGCAAAATTTGGCTGGACTCCGGGGGCACAATCGTAAACACGCGAAGACCAATCCGTGTAGAGGGAATTGTTCAGATACTACTCCATCACGAACAATTATGAAAAATTACCATCAGTCCTACAGCACATGTGCCCACGTCGTGTAAAAAACTCATGATTTTATCACGCTCCGAGTATTTAATAATATTCACGCCGCATCGTTACCGCAGAACGTCTACTACCGTGTCATCGCCGTTCGTGAGGGGGGGGGCACACCCCGGAGACGCGTGCCGCCTTTTCGGACATGCCACCACACCACCCCGCATGTATGAGGGCCCGGTGCGACGCTCGGGTGGCATTGCTACCCCCCCAGGGCCCCCATCCCGCCTAACATTGTAGCGTTTGACCACGGGATCTAGCCCTTTGACTTTGCACAGACGGGCTTTGAGCAGTGGACCTATCCACCCGGTTGTGTTAGGTCAGCCCATAGGAACACTTTGGAGCAACATCCGGGCCAGACCCGCAGCAAGATCCCCTCCGTGTAGACCCGACGCGTCCGTTTCCCCCCTCCAGGTGCCGGCGGCGGCGCCGTCCGTGAGGGGGGGGGCACACCCCGGAGACGCGTGCCGGGCGTTTGCACCCGCCACAACACTTCCATACTTGTGAGAGGACGCCTACGCAAGATCTGGCGGCATGCTAGCCCCCGGAGGCCGCCGGCCACAGTCGTAGACACGCGAAGAGCAATCCACGTAGAGGGAATTGTTCAGATACTACTCCAGCACGAACAATTATGGAAAATCACAATCAGTCCTACAGCACATGTGCCCACGTCGTGTAAAAAACTCATGATTTTATCGCGCTCCGAGTATTTAATAATATTCACGCCGCATCGTTACCGCAGAACGTCTACTACCGTGTCATCGCCGTTCGTGAGGGGGGGGGGGGCACACCCCGGAGACGCGTGCTGCCTCTTCGTACATGCCGCCACACCACCCCGAATGTACGAGGGCCCGGTGCGACGCTCGAGTGGTATTGCTACCCCCGTCCCACCTAACCCTATAGCGTTTGACCACGGGATCTAGCCATTTGACTTTGCACGGACAGGCTTTGTGCAGTGGACCTATCCACCCGGTTGTGTTAGGTCAGCCCATAGGTACACTTTGGAGCAATATCCGGGCCAGACCCACAGCAAGATCCCCTCCGTGTTGACCCGACGTGTCCGTTTCCCCCCTCCAGGTGCCGGCGGCGGCGCCGTCCGTGAGGGGGGCACACCCTGGAGACGCGTGCCGGGCGTTTGCACCTGCCACAACACTTCCAGACTTGTGAGAGGCCGCCTACGCAAGATTTGGCGCCATGCCAGCCCCCGGAGGCCGCCGGCCACTGTCGTAGACACGCGAAGAGCAATCCGCATAGAGGGAATTGTTCAGATATTACTCGATCACGAACAATTATGAAAAATAACCATCAGTCCGACAGCACATGTGCCCACATCGTGTAAAAAACTCATGATTTTATCGCGCTCCGAGTATTTAATAATATTCACGTTGCATCGTTACCGCAGAACGTCTACTACCGTGTCATCGCCGTTCGTGAGGGGGGCACACCCCGGAGACGCGTGCCACCTCTTCGGACATGCCACCACACCACCCCGCATGTATGAGGGCCCGATGCGATGCTCGGCTGGCATTGCTACCCCCGTCCCACCTAACCCTGTAGCGTTTGACCACGGGATCTAGTCATTTGACTTTGCACGGACAGGCTTTGAGCAGTGGACCTATCCAAACGGTTGCGGTAGGTCAGCCCATAGGAACACTTTGGAGCAACATCCGGGCCAGACCCACAGCAAGATCCCCACCGTGTTGACCCGACGTGTCCGTTTCCCCCCTCCAGGTGCCGGCCGCGGCGCTGTCCATGAGGGGGGGGCACACCCTGGAGACGCGTGCTGGGCGTTTGCACCCGCCGCAACACTTCCAGACTTGTGAGAGGCCCCCTACGCAAAATTTGGCGGCATGCCAGCCCCCAGAGGCCGCCGGCCACTGTCGTAGACACGCGAAGAGCAATCCGCGTAGAGGGAATTGTTCAGATACTACTCCATCACGAACAATTATGAAAAATTACCATCAGTCCTACAGCACTTGTGCCCACGTCGTGTAAAAAAATCATGATTTTATCGCGCTCCGAGTATTTAATAATATTCACGCCGCATCATTACCGCAGAACGTCTACTACCGTGTCATCGTCGTTCGTGAGGGGGGGCACACCCCGGAGACGCGTGCCGCCTCTTCGGACATGCCACCACACCACCCCGCATGTACGAGGGCCCGGTGCGACGCTCGGGTGGCATTGCTACCCCCGTCCAACCTAACCCTGTAGCGTTTGACCACGGGATCTAGCCATTTGACTTTGCACGGACAGGCTTTGAGCAGTGGACCTATCCACCCGGTTGTGTTAGGTCAGCTCATAGGAACACTTTGGAGCAACATCCGGGCCAAACCCACAGCAAGATCCCCTCTGTGTTGACCCGACGTGTCCGTTCCCCCCTCCAGGTGCCGGCGGCGGCGCCGTCCGTGAGGGGGTCACACCCCGGAAACGCGTGCCGAGCGTTTGCATCCGCCACAACACTTCCAGACTTGTGAGAGGCCGCCTACGCAAGATTTGGCGGCATGCCAGCCCCCGGAGGCCGCCGGCCACAGTCGTAGACACGCGAAGAGCAATCCGCGTAGAGAGGATTGTTCAGATATTACTCGATCACGAACAATTATGAAAAATAACCATCAGTCCGATAGCACATGTGCACACATCGTGTAAAAAACTCATGATTTTATCACGCTCCGAGTATTTAATAATATTCACGTTGCATCGTTACCGCAGAACGTCTACTACCGTGTCATCGCCGTTCGTGAGGGGGGCACACCCCGGAGACGCGTGCCACCTCTTCGGACATGCCACCACACCACCCCGCATGCATGAGGGCCCGGTGCGACGCTCGGGTGGCATTGCTACCCCCCAGGGCCCCCGTCCCGCCTAACCCTGTAGCGTTTGACCACGGGATCTAGCCCTTTGACTTTGCATCGACGGGCTTTGAGCAGTGGACCTATCCACCCGGTTGTGCTAGGTAAGCCCATAGGAACACTTTGGAGCAACATCCGGGCCAGACCCACAGCAAGATCCCCTCCGTGTTGACCCGACGTGTCCGTTTCCCCCCTCTAGGTGCCGGCGGCGGCGCCGTCCGTGAGGGGGGGGGCACACCCCGGAGACGCGTGCCGGGCGTTTGCACCCGCCACAACACTTCCAGACTTGTGAGAGGCCGCCTACGCAAGATTTGGCGGCATGCCAGCCCCCGGAGGCCGGCGGCCACAGTCGTAGACACACGAAGAGCAATCCGCGTAGAGAGAATTGTTCAGATATTACTCGATCACGAACAATTATGAAAAATTACCATCAGTCCGACAGCACATGTGCCCACATCGTGTAAAAAGCACGTGATTTTATCGCGCTCCGAGTATTTAATAATATTCACGCCGCATCGTTACCGCAGGACGTCTACTACCGTGTCATCGCCGTTCGTGAGGGGGGGGCACCCCCCGGAGACGCGTGCCGCCTCTTCGGACATGCCACCACACCACCCCGCATGTATGAGGGCCTGGTGCGACGCTCGGGTGGCATTGCGACCCCCCCAGGGCCCCCGTCCCGCCTAACCCTGTAGCGTTTGACCACGGGATCTAGCCCTTTGACTTTACACGGACGGGCTTTGAGCAGTGGACCTATCCACCCGGTTGTGTTAGGTCAGGCCATAGGAACACTTTGGAGCAACATCCGGGCCAGACCCACAGCAAGATCCCCTCCGTGTAGACCTGATGCGCCCGTTTCCCCCCTCCAGGTGCCGGCGGCGGCGGCGTCCGTGAGGGGGGGCACACCTCGGAGACGCGTGCCGGGCGTTTGCATCCGCCACAACACATCCAGACTTTTGAGAGGCCGCCTACGCAAGATTTGGCGGCATGCCAGCCCCCGGAGGCCGGCGGCCACAGTCGTAGACACACGAAGAGCAATCCGCGTAGAGAGAATTGTTCAGATATTAGTCGATCACGAACAATTATGAAAAATTACCATCATTCCGACAGCACATGTGCCCACATCGTGTAAAAAACTCGTGATTTTATCGCGCTCCGGGTATTTAATAATATTCACGCCGCATCGTTACCGCAGAACGTCTACTACCGTGTCATCGCCGTTCGTGAGGGGGGGGCACACCCCGGAGACGCGTGCCGCCTCTTCGGACATGCCACCACACCACCCCGCATGTATGAGGGCCTGGTGCGACGCTCGGGTGGCATTGCTACCCCCCTCCCCCCAGGGCCCCCATCCCGCCTAACCCTGTAGTGTTTGACCACGGGACCTATCCCTTTGACTTTGCACGGACGGGCTTTGAGCAGTGGACCTATCCACCCGGTTGTGTTAGGTCAGGCCATAGGAACACTTTGGAGCAACATCCGGGCCAGACCCACAGCAAGATCCCCTCCGTGTAGACCTGATGCGCCCGTTTCCCCCCTCCAGGTGCCGGCGGCGGCGCCGTCCGTGAGGGGGGGGCACACCCCGGAGACGCGTGCCGGGCGTTTGCACCCGCCACAACACTTCCATACTTGTGAGAGGACGCCTACGCAAGATCTGGTGGCATGCTGGCCCCCGGAGTCCGCCGGCCACAGTCGTAGACACGTGAAGAGCAATCCGCGTAGAGGGAATTGTTCAGATACTATTCCATCACGAACAATTATGAAAAATTACCATCAGTCCTACAGCACATGTTCCCACGTCGTGTAAAAAACTCTTGATTTTATCGCGCTCCGAGTATTTAATAATATTCACGCCGCATCGTTAACGCAGAACGTCTACTACCGTTTCATCGCCGTTCGTGAGGGGGGGCACACCCCGGAGACACGTGCCGCCTCTTCGGACATGCCACCACACCACCCCGCATGTATGAGGGCCCGGTGTGACGCTCGGGTGGGATTGCTACCCCCCCAGGGCCCCCATCCCGCCTAACCCTGTAGCGTTTGACCACGGGATCTAGCCCTTTGACTTTGCACGGACGAGCTTTGAGCAGTGGACCTATCCACCCGGTTGTGTTAGGTCAGCCCATAGGAACACTTTGGAGGAACATCCGGGCCGGACCCACAGCAAGATCCCCTCCGTGTAGACTCGACGCGTCCGTTTCCCCCCCTAGGTGGCGGCGCCGTCCGTGAGGGGGGGCACACCCCGGAGACGCGTGCCGGGCGTTTGCACTCGCCACAACACTTCCATACTTGTGAGAGGCCGCCTACGCAAGATTTGGCGGCATGCCAGCCCCCGGAGGCCGCCGGCCACAGTCGTAGACACGCGAAGAGCAATCCACGTAGAGGGAATTGTTCAGATACTACTCCAGCACGAACAATTATGAAAAATCACAATAAGTCCTACAACAAATGTGCCCACGTCGTGTAAAAAACTCATGATTTTATCGCGCTCTAAGTATTTAATAATATTCACGCCGCATCGTTACCGCAGAATGTCTACTACCGTGTCATCGCCGTTCGTGAGGGGGGGGCACACCCCGGAGACGCGTGCCGCCTCTTCGGACATGCCACCACACCACCCCGCATGTATGAGGGCCCGGTGCGATGCTCGAGTGGCATTGCTACCCCCGTCCCACCTAACCCTATAGCGTTTGACCACGGGATCTAGCCATTTGACTTTGCACGGACAGGCTTTGAGCAGTGGACCTATCCACCCGGTTGTGTTAGGTCAGCCCATAGGAACACTTTGGAGCAACATCCGGGCCTGACCCACAGCAAGATCCCCTCCGTGTAGGTCCGACGTGTCCGTTGCCCCCCTCCAGGTGTCGGCGGCGGCGCCGTCCGTGAGGGAGGGCACACCCCGGAGACGCGTGCCGGGCGTTTGCACCCGCCACAACACTTCCAGACTTGTGAGAGGCCGCCTACGCAAGATTTGGCGGCATGCTAGCCCCCGGAGGCCGCCGGCCACAGTCGTAGAAACGTGAAGAGCAATCCGCGTAGAGGGAATTGTTCAGATACTACTCCATCACGAACAATTATGAAAAATTACCATCAGTCCTACAGCACATGTGCCCACGTCGTGTAAAAAACTCATGATTTTATCGTGCTCCGAGTATTTAATAATATTTACGCGGCATCGTTACCGCAGAACGTCTACTACCGCGTCATCGCCGTTCGTGAGGGGGGGCACACCGCGGAGAAGCGTGCCGCCTCTTCGGACATGCCACCACACCACCCCGCATGTATAAGGGCCCGGTGCGACGCTCGGGTGGCATTGCTCCCCCCAGGGCCCCCGTACCGCCTAACCCTGTAGCGTTTGACTAGGGGATCTAACCCTTTGACTTTGCACGGACGGGCTTTGAGCAGTAGACTTGTCCACCCGGTTGTGGTAGGTCAGCCCATAGGAACACTTTGGAGCAACATCCGGGCCGGACCCACAGCAATATCCCCTTCGTGTTGACCCGACGTGTCCGTTTCCCCCCTCCAGGTGCCGGCGGCGGCGCCATCCGTGAGGGGGGCACACCTCGGAGACGCGTGTCGGGCGTTTGCACCCGCCACAACACTTCCAGGCTTGTGAGAGGCTGCCTACGCAGGATTTGGTGACGTGCTAGCCCTCGGAGGCCGCCGGCCACTGTCGTAGACACGCGAAGAGCAATCCGCGTAGAGGGAATTGTTCAGATACTACTGCATCACGAACAATTATGAAAAATTACCATCACTCCTACAGCACATGTGCCCACGTCGTGTAAAAAACTCATGATTTTATCGCGCTCCGAGTATTTAATAATATTCACGTCGCATCGTTACCGCAGAACGTCTACTACCGTGCAATCGCCGTTCGTGAAGGGGGCACACCCCGGAGACGCGTGTCGGGCGTTTGCACCCGCCACAACACTTCCAGACTTGTGAGAGGCCGCCTACGCAAGATTTGGTGACGTGCCAGCCCCCGGAGGCCGCCGGCCATAGTCGTAGACACGCGAAGAGCAATCCGCGTAGAGGGAATTGTTCAGATACTACAGCATCACGAACAATTATGAAAAATTACCATCAGTCCTACAGCACATGTGCCCACGTCGTGTAAAAAACTCATGATTTTATCGCGCTCTGAGTATTTAATAATATTGACGCCGCATCGTTACCGCAGAACGTCTACTACCGTGTCATCGCCGTTCGTGAGGGGGGGCACACCCCGGAGACGCGTGCTCGGCCATGCCACCACACCACCCCGCATGTATGAGGGCCCGATGTGATGCTCGGCTGGCATTGCTACCCCCCACGGCCCCCGTCCCGCCTAACCCTATGACATTTGACCACGGGATCTAGCCCTTTGACTTTGCACGGACGGGCTTTGAGCAGTGGACCTATCCACCCGGTGGTGTTAGGTCAGCCCATAGGAACACTTTGGAGCAACATCCGGGCCAGACCCACGGCAAGATCCCCTCCGTATAGACTCGACGCGTCCGTTTCCCCCCTCCAGGTATCGGCGGCGGCGCCGTCCGTGAGGTGGGGGGAACACCCCGGAGATGCGTGCCGGGCGTATGCACCCGCCACAACACTTCCAGCCTTGTGAGAGGCCGCCTACGCAAAATTTGGCTGGATGCTAGCCCCCGGAGGCCGGCGGGCACAATCGTAAACACGCGAAGACCAATCCGTGTAGAGGGAATTGTTCAGATACTACTCCATCACGAACAATTATGAAAAATTACCATCAGTCCTACAGCACATGTGCCCACGTCGTGTAAAAAACTCATGATTTTATCACGCTCCGAGTATTTAATAGTATTCACGCCGCATCGTTACCGCATAACGTCTACTACCGTGTCATCGCCGTTCGTGAGGGGGGGGGGCACACCCCGGAGACGTGCGCCGCCTCTTCGGACATGCCACCACACCACCCCGCATGTATGAGGTCCCGGTGCGATGCTCCGATGGCATTGCTACCCCCTAGGGCCCCCGTCCCGCCTAACCCTGTAGCGTTTGACCACGGGATCTAGCCCTTTGACTTTGCACGGACGGGCTTTGAGCAGTGGACCTCTCCACCCGGTTGTGGTAGGTCAGCCCATAGCAACACTTTGGAGCAACATCCGGGCCAGACCCATAGCAAGATCCCCTCCGTGTAGACCCGACGCGTCCGTTTGCCCCCTCCAGATGCCGGCGGCGGCGCCGTCCGTGAGGGGGGGCACACCCCGGAGACGCGTGTCGGGCGTTTGCACCCGCCACAACACTTCCAGACTTGTGAGAGGCCGCCTACGCAAGATTTGGTGACGTGCTAGCCCCCGGAGGCCGCCGGCCACAGTCGTAGACACGCGAAGAGCAATCCGCGTAGAGGGAATTGTTCAGATACTACTCCATCACAAAAAATTATGAAAAATTACCATCAGTCCAACAGCACATGTGCCCACGTCGTGTAAAAAACTCATGATTTTATCGCGCTCCGACTATTTAATAATATTCATGCCGCAACGTTACCGCAGAACGAATACTACCGTTTCATCGCCGTTCGTGAGGGGGGGCACACCCCGGAGACGCGTGCCGCCATTTCGGACATGCCACCACACCATCACGCATGTATGAGGGCCCGATGCGACGCTCGGATGGCATTGCTACCCCCCGGGGCCCCCGTCTCGCCTAACCCTGTAGCGTTTGACCACGAGATCTAGCCCTTTGACGTTGCATGGACGGGCTTTGACCAGTGGACCTATCCACCCGGTTGTGGTAGGTCAGTCCATAGGAACACTTTGGAGCAACATCCGGGCTAGACCCACAGCAAGATCTCCTCTGTGTAGACCTGACGCGTCCGTTTCCCCCCTCCAAGTGTCGGCGGCGGCGCCGTCCGTGAGGGGGGGAAATCCCGGAGACGCGTGGCGGGCGTTTGCACCCGCCAAAACACTTCCAGACTTGTGAGAGGCCGCCTACGCAAGATTAGGTGGCATGCTAGCCCCCGGAGGCCGGCGGCCACAGTCGTAGACACGCGAAGACCAATCCGCGTAGAGGGAATTGTTCAGATACTACTCCATCACGACCAATTATGAAAAATTACCATTAGTCCTACAGCACATGTGCCCACGTCGTGTAAAAAACTCATGATTTTATCGCGCTCCGAGTATTTAATAATATTCACGCCGCATCGTTACCGCAGAACGTCTACTACCGTTTCATCGCCGTTCGTGAGGGGGGGGGGCACACCCCGGAGACGCTTGCCGCCTCTTGGGACATGCCACCACACCACCCCGCATGTATGAGGGCCCGGTGCGACGCTCGACTGGCATTGCTACCCACCCAGGGCCCCCGTCCCGCCTAACCCTGTAGCGTTTGACCACGGGATCTAGCCCTTTGACTTTGCATGGACGGGCTCTGAGCAGTGGACCTATCCACCCGGCTGTGTTAGGTCAGCCCATAGGAACACTTTGGAGCAACATCCGGGCCAGACCCACAGCAAGATCCCCTCCGTGTAGACCCGACGCGTCCGTTTCCCCCCTCTAGGTGTCGGCGGCGGCGTCGTCCGTGAGAGGGGGCACACCCCGGAGACGCGTGCCGGGCGTTTGCACACGCCACAACACTTCCAGACTTGTGAGAGGCTGCCTACGCAAGATTTGGCGACGTGCTAGCCCCCGGAGGCCGGCGGCGACAGTCGTAGACACACGAAGACCAATCCACGGAGAGGGAATTGTACAGATACTACTCCATCACGAAAAATTATGAAAAATTACCATCGGTTCTACAAAACATGTGCCCACGGCGTGTAAAAAACTCGTGATTTTATCGCGCTCCGAGTATTTAATAATATTCACGCCGCATCGTTACCGCAGAACGTCTACTACCGTGTCATCGCCGTTCGTGAGGGGGGGGCATACCCCGGAGACGCGTGCCGCCTCTTCGGACATGCCACCACACCACCCCGCATGTATGAGGGCCCGGTGCGATGCTCGAGTGGCATTGCTACCCCCGTCCCACCTAACCCTGTAGCGTTTGACCACGGGATCTAGCCATTTGACTTTGCACGGACAGGCTTTGAGCAGTGGACCTATCCACCCGGTTGTGTTAGGTCAGCCCATAGGAACACTTTGGAGCAACATCCGGGCCGGACCCACAGCAAGATCCCCTCCGTGTTGACCCGACGTGTCCGTTTCCCCCCTCCAGGTGCCGGCGCCGGCGCCGTCCATGAGGGGGGGCACACCCTGGAGACGCGTGCCGGGCGTTTGCACCCGCCACAACACTTCCAGACTTGTGTGAGGCCGCCTACGCAAGATTTGGCGGCATGCCAGCCCCCGGAGGCCGCCGGCCACTGTCGTAGACACGCGAAGAGCAATCCGCATAGTGGGAATTGTTCAGATACTACTCCATCACGAACAATTATGAAAAATTACCATCAGTCCTATAGCACATGTGCCCACGTCGTGTAAAAAACTCATGATTTTATCGCGCTCCGAGTATTTAATAATATTCACGCCGCATCGTTACCGCAGAACGTCTACTACCGTGTCATCGTTGTTCGTGAGGGGGGGGCACACCCCGAAGAAGCGTGCCGCCTCTTCGGACATGCCACCACACCACCCACATGTTTGAGGGCCCGGTGCGACGCTCGGGTGGCATTGCTACCCCCCCCCCAGGGCCCCCGTCCCACCTAACCCTGTAGCGTTTGGCCACGGGATCTAGCCATTTGACTTTGCACGGACAGGCTTTGAGCAGTGGACCTATCCACCCGGTTGTGTTAGGTCAGCTCATAGGAACAGTTTTGAGCAACATCCGGGCCAGAACCACAGCAAGATCCCCTCCGTGTTGACCTGACGTGTCCGTTTCCCCCTCCAGGTGCCGGCGGCGGCGCCGTCCGTGAGGGGGGCACACCTCGGAGACGCGTGCCGGACGTTGGCATCCGCCACAACACTTCCAGACTTGTGAGAGGCCGCCTACGCAAGATTTGGCGGCATGCCAGCCCCCGGAGGCCGGCGGCCACAGTCGTAGACACACGAAGAGCAATCTGCGTAGAGAGAATTGTTCAGATATTACTCGATCACGAACAATTATGAAAAATTACCATCAGTCCGACAGCACATGTGCCCACATCGTGTAAAAAACTCGTGATTTTATCGTGATCCGAGTATTTAATAATATTCACGCCGCATCGTTACCGCAGAACGTCTACTACCGTGTCATCGCCGTTCGTTAGGGGGGGGCACACCCCGGAGATGCGTGCCGCCTCTTCGGACATGCCACCACACCACCCCGCATGTATGAGGGCCTGGTGCGACGCTCGGGTGGCATTGCTACCCCCAGGGCCCCCGTCCCGCCTAACCCTATAGCGTGTGACCACGGGACCTATCCCTTTGACTTTGCACGGACGGGCTTTGAGCAGTGGACCT
The DNA here is from genome assembly GCF_018294505.1 of Triticum aestivum. Taxonomy (NCBI): domain Eukaryota; kingdom Viridiplantae; phylum Streptophyta; class Magnoliopsida; order Poales; family Poaceae; genus Triticum; species Triticum aestivum. The sequence goes on along the minus strand of NC_057799.1, from coordinate 654,801,103 downwards.
ATCCACCCGGTTGTGTTAGGTCAGGCCATAGGAACACTTTGGAGCAACATCCGGGCCAGACCAACGGCAAGATCCCCTCCGTGTAGACCTGATGCGCCCGTTTCCCCCCTCCAGGTGCCGGCGGCGTCGCCGTCCGTGAGGGGGGGGGCACACCCCGGAGACGCGTGCCGGGCGTTTGCACCCGCCACAACACTTCCATACTTGTGAGAGGACGCCTACGCAAGATCTGGCGGCATGCCAGCCACCGGAGGCCGCCGGCCACAGTCGTAGACACGCGAAGAGCAATCCGCGTAGAGGGAATTGTTCAGATACTACTCCATCACAAACAATTATGAAAAATTACCATCAGTCCTACAGCACATGTTCCCACGTCGTGTAAAAAACTCTTGATTTTATCGCGCTCCGAGTATTTAATAATATTCACGCCGCATCGTTACCGCAGAACGTCTACTACCGTTTCATCGCCGTTCATGAGGGGGGGCACACCCCGGAGACACGTGTCGCCTCTTCGGACATGCCACCACACCACCCCGCATGTATGAGGGCCCGGTGCGACGCTCGGGTGGCATTGCTACCCCCCCAGGGCCCCCATCCCGCCTAACCCTGTAGCGTTTGACCACGGGATCTAGCCCTTTGACTTTGCACGGACGGGCTTTGAGCAGTGGACCTATCCACCCGGTTGTGTTAGGTCAGCCCATAGGAACACTTGGAGCAACATCCGGGCCAGACCCACAGCAAGATCCCCTCCGTGTAGACCCGACGCGTCCGTTCCCCCCCCCCCTAGGTGGCGGCGCCGTCCGTGAGGGGGGGGCACACCCCGGAGACGC
>NC_057799.1:654791928-654800101 GCF_018294505.1 Triticum aestivum | reverse complement strand
GCCGGGCGTTTGCACCCGCCACAACACTTCCATACTTGTGAGAGGCCGCCTACGCAAGATTTGGCGGCATGCCAGCCCCCGGAGGCCGCCGGCCTCAGTCGTAGACACGCGAACAGCAATCTGCGTAGAGAGAATTGTTCAGATACTACTCCAGCACGAACAATTATGAAAAATTACCATCAGTCCGACAGCACATGTGCCTACGTCGTGTAAAAAACTCATGATTTTATCGCGCTCCGAGTATTTAATAATATTCACGCCGCATCGTTACCGCAGAACGTCTACTACCGTGTCATCGCCGTTCGTGAGGGGGGGGGGCACACCCCGGAGACGCGTGCCGCCTCTTCGGACATGCCACCACACCACCCCGCATGTATGAGGGCCCGGTGCGATGCTCGAGTGGCATTGCTACCCCCGTCCCACCTATCCCTGTAGCGTTTGACCACGGGATCTAGCCATTTGACTTTGCACGGACAGGCTCTGAGCAGTGGACCTATCCACCCGGTTGTGTTAGGTCAGCCCATAGGAACACTTTGGAGCAACATCCGGGCCTGACCCACAGCAAGATCCCCTCCGTGTAGGCCCGACGTGTCCGTTGCCCCCCTCCAGGTGTCGGCGGCGGCGCCGTCCGTGAGGGAGGCCACACCCCGGAGACGCGTGCCGGGCGTTTGCACCCGCCACAACACTTCCAGACTTGTGAGAGGCCGCCTACGCAAGATTTGGCGGCATGCTAGCCCCCGGAGGCCGCCGGCCACAGTCGTAGACACGCGAAGAGCAATCCGCGTAGAGGGAATTGTTCAGATACTACTCCATCACGAACAATTATGAAAAATTACCATCAGTCCTACAGCACATGTGCCCACGTCGTGTAAAAAACTCATGATTTTATCACGCTCTGACTATTTAATAATATTCACGATGCATCGTTACCGCAAAACGTCTACTACCGTGTCAACGCCCTTCGTGAGGGGGGGCACACCCCGGAGACACGTGCCGCCTCTTCGGACATGCCACCACACCACCCCGCATGTATGATTGCCCGGTGCGACACTCGGGTGGCATTGCTACCCCCCAGGGCCCCCGTCCCGCCTAACCCTGTAGCGTTTGACCACGGGATCTAGCCCTTTGACTTTGCACGGACGGGCTTTGACCAGTGGACCTCTCCACCCGGTTGTGGTAGGTCAGCCCATAGGAACACTTTGGAGCAACATCCGGGCCAGACCCATAGCAAGATCACCTCCGTGTAGACCCGACGCGTCCATTTCCCCGCTCCAGGTGCCGGCGGCAGCGCCGCCCGTGAGGGGGGGCACACTACGGAGACGTGTGTCGGGCGTTTGCACCCGCCACATCACTTCCAGACTTGTGAGAGGCCGCCTACGCAAGATTTGGCGACGTGCTAGCCCCCGGAGGCCGCCGGCCACAGTCGTAGACACGCGAAGAGCAATCCGCGTAGAGGGAATTGTTCAGATACTACTCCATCACAAACAATTATGAAAAATTACCATCAGTCCTACAACACATGTCCCCACGTCGTGTAAAAAACTCATGATTTTATCGCGCTCCGAGTATTTAATAATATTCACGCCGCATCGTTACCGCAGAACGTCTACTACCGTGTCATCCCCATTCGTGAGGGGGGGGGCACACCCCGGAGACGCGTGCCGCCTCTTCGGACATGCCACCACACCACCCGGCATGTATGAGGGCCCGATGCGACGCTCGGATGGCATTGCTACCCCCCAGGGCCCCCGTCCCGCCTAACCCTGTAGTGTTTGACCACGGGATCTAGCCCTTTGACTTTGCACGGACGGGCTTTGAGCAGTGGACCTATCCACCCGGCTGTGGTAGGTCAGCCCATAGGAACATTTTGGAGCAACATCCGGGCCAGACCCACAGCAAGATCCCCTCCGTGTAGACCCGACGCGTCCGTTTCGCCCCTCCAGGTGCCGGCGGCGGCTCCGTCCGGGAGGGGGGGCACACCCCGGAGACGCGTGCCGGGCGTTTGCACCCGCCACTACACTTCCAGACTTGTGAGAGGCCGCCTACGCAAGATTTGGCGGCGTGCTAGGCCCCGGAGGCCGGCGGCCACAGTCGTAGACATGCGAAGACCAATCCGCGTAGAAGGAATTGTTCAGATACTACTCCATCACGAACAATTATGAAAAATTACCATCAGTCCTACAGCACATGTGCCCACGTCGTGTAAAAAACTCATGATATTATCGCGCTCCGAGTATTTAATAATATTCACGCTGCATCGTTACCGCAGAACGTCTACTACCGTGTCATCGTCGTTCGTGAGGGGGGGCGGCACACCCCGGAGACGCGTGTCGCCTCTTCGAACATGCCACCACACCACCCCGCATGTATGAGGGCCCGATGCGTCGATCGGGTGGCAGTGCTACCCCACAGGCCCCCGTCCCACCTCACCCTATAGCGTTTGACCACGGGATCTAGCCCGTTGACTTTGCACGGACGGGCTTTGAGCAGTGGACCTATCCACCCGGTTGTGGTAGGTTAGCCCATAGGAAAACTTTGGAGCAACATCCGGGCCAGACCCACAGCAAGATCCCCTCCGTGTAGACCCGACGCGTCCGTTCCCCCATCCAGGTGTCGGCGGCGGCGCCGTCCATGAGGGGGGGCACACCCCGGAGACGCGTGCCGGGCGTTTGCACCCGCCACAATAGTTCTAGACTTGTGAGAGGCCGCCTACGCAAGATTTGGCGGCATGCCAGCCCCCGGAGGCCGCCGGCCACAGTCGTAGACACGTGAAGAGCAATCTGCGTAGAGGGAATTGTTCAGATACTACTCCATCACAAACAATTATGAAAAATTACCATCAGGCCTACAACACATGTGCCCACGTCGTGTAAAAAACTCATGATTTTATCGCGCTTCAAGTATTTAATAATATTCACACCGCATCGTTACCGCAGAACGTCTACTACCGTGTCATTGCTGTTCGTGAGGGGGGGGCACACCCCGGAGACGCGTGCCGCCTCTTCGGACATGCCACCACACCACCCCGCATGTATGAGGGCCCGGTGCGATGCTTGGGTGGCATTGCTACCCACCCAGGACCCCCGTCCCGCCTAACCCTGTTGCGTTTGACCACGGGATCTAGCCCTTTGACTTTGCACAGACGGGCCTTGAGCACTGGACCTATCTACCCGGCTGTGTTAGGTCAGCCCATAGGAACACTTTGGACAACATCCGGGCCAGACCCACAGCTAGATCCCTCCGTGTAGACCCGACACGTCCGTTTCCCCCTTACAGGTGTCGGCGGCGGCACCGTCCGTGAGGGGGGCACACCCCGCAGACGCGTGTCGGGCGTTTGCACCCGCCACAACACTTCCAAACTTGTGAGAGGCCGCCTACGCAAGATTTGGCGGCATGCCAGCCCTCGGAGGGCGCCGGCCACAGTTGTAGACACGTGCAGAGCAATCCGCATAGAGGGAATTGTTCAGATACTACTCCATCACGAACAATTATGAAAAATTACCATCAGTCCTACAGCACATGTGCCCACGTCGTGTAAAAAACTCATGATTTTATCGTGCTCCGAGTATTTAATAATATTTACGCGGCATCGTTACCGCAGAACGTCTACTACCGCGTCATCGCCGTTCGTGAGGGGGGGCACACCGCGGAGAAGCGTGCCGCCTCTTCAGACATGCCACCACACCACCCCGCATGTATAAGGGCCCGGTGCGACGCTCGGGTGGCATTGCTCCCCCCAGGGCCCCCGTCCCGCCTAACCCTGTAGCGTTTGACCAGGGGATCTAACCCTTTGACTTTGCACGGACTGGCTTTGAGCAGTAGACCTGTCCACCCGGTTGTGGTAGGTCAGCCCATAGGAACACTTTGGAGCAACATCCGGGCCGGACCCACAGCAAGATCCCCTTCGTGTTGACCCGACGTGTCCGTTTCCCCCCTCCAGGTGCCGGCGGCGGCGCCATCCGTGAGGGGGGGCACACCCCGGAGACGCGTGTCGGGCGTTTGCACCCGCCACAACACTTCCAGGCTTGTGAGAGGCCGCCTACGCAAGATTTGGTGACGTGCTAGCCCCCGGAGGCCGCCGGCCACAGTCGTAGACACGCGAAGAGCAATCCGTGTAGAGGGAATTGTTCAGATACTACTCCATCATGAGCAATTATGAAAAATTACCATCAGTCCTACAGCACATGTGCCCACGTCGTGTAAAAAACTCATGATTTTATCGCGCTCCGAGTATTTAATAATATTCACGTCGCATCGTTACCGCAGAAGGTCTAATACCTTGTCATCGCCGTTCGTGAGGGGGGCACACCCCGGAGACGCGTGTCGGGCGTTGTGTCACCCAAGTTTTTATGTGGATTTTTCAAAAGATTTTATTTAACTTGAAGGGAGGGATCTAAAGATTTTCTTCAAGAGAACTCTCACTCTCAAATATTTTTCTTTATGGCAAAAAGTTTTGTTTGGATCCACCCAAGATCTTCCTTTGGTCTTGGAGGTTCTTGCTTTTCATTGGACTCAAGACAAAATGTTTTTCATTTGAGAAAATAACCTTTGAAATATTTTTGAGAATGCACTATGGCTTTTGGAAAGTCCTTTGCCACTTTCAACTATTCCTTCTTGCCATGGCATAAGTGCAAATCCTCTCTCCTAACCTATCCCTCACCTCTGGATCATGATTTGCATCAAATCCAGCAAGTTGAACCTCCTCATGTGATTATTTCCATTCAAATTTCATTCAAATATTTTCTGCCTTCTAATTCTACCTCTTGGAGATTTACAAAGGAACTCCATTTTCTGTTTGGACTTTTACCACCAAACTCCTTTCCCCTCCTAGTCCTTTGAACCCTCAACCTGGAACCATGAAGATCCACTGGTCTCCAGTTCAAAGATTTCAAACTACATCAGCTGCAAGTTTGGACCAGATTTGCCAAATTTGGTGAAATTCATTCAAAACCTTCTCCAAAAATTCCAGATAAATTCATGCAGCCCCTGGGTGCTTTGAGTGATCATCTCACCAAGTTACAGCTCCAGAAAAAATTTATCTCTTTACCAAACCTACAGTCGAACACCTGCAGTGCTTGGTCTTTGTCAAGATTCAGTAAGTTCAGAGATTCAGTCAAGTGGCTGCTGTCGTTTTCTTCAGAAACGGGCGTCGATCTCGCCAGTACCCTCGCGTCGCCTTGCTCCTCGTCCTCGCCCACTTGCTCCTGCACCGCACGAGTGCCTGGCATCTTCCGGGCGTCGGCGACGAGCAGCAGAAGGTGCGCCGCCCCGTGACCGACGCCGGCGGCGGCTTTGCAGACGCCAGCGGGAGACACGGCGCCGCCGACTCCACCCAGCGCCGCGCAAACCACCGGAGCCCGCCGCGTGGCCGTCCACTCCCCCGAATGCGCTGCCGCTCTCGTCGTGAACCGCAGGGCGCGGAGCGCGCTCTCTGCCGCCGTTGAGCCCGTGCGGTCACCTCACCGTGGGCAGACGCCATTACGCCAGGGCCAGCTCCGTTTAGCTGCAAAACGAGTCCCTTAACATCCACTGATGCTGCTCGACCGCTCAAACCCCCTGCCAACCCACTGCTCCGCCGTAATCGCTCGCCGGAGATTCTCCGTTCACGGCCACCCCGTCGATCTGCCTATAAATAGGGGCCCCGAGCTTCAACTCGAGCACCCACCAGCCCTACACTTCCCCTAGAGCACGCCTAGCCACTGGAAGAGCCCCGAGGAGGTCTCCTTCCTCGACTCCGGCCGCCGCGATCCGCCACGGGATCCAGCCCGATTCGCCCCCGTGTGTGCTCCGCAGCCCCCATTCTCTTGCCAGTAGCTTCTCCTTGCATCACCCGTTCTGACCCGCGCCTCAATTCGTACTTTGCAGCCCTCCACCGGAGTTCCCCATCCTCACCCGAACCGCCGTCCGCCGGAGATAGTGTCGCCGTCGACGTGGTGCTCCCCGTTGGACGAGTCCACCACCTACTGACGCGGAAGAAGATACTGAAGCTCTTGGTACCCTCCGTTTCTCCTAACTCGCCGTGGTTCGACGCCGACGTCCACCGCCGTCTTCGGGCGCCGGCGAACTTTCAAACCTGACATGCGGGCCCCGCGTGTCAGCCTCTGTTTTATTTCCCCAAACCGTTTTCTGTTGGCGCCTTCGGGCAAAATACGTTTTCTTCTTGCGCTGGCGCATTCCCAGCCGAAGCGTTTTCTGTTTTCTCAGTTAAAACCCTGGAACTTTTCTGTTTCATTACAGAAAGGTCCCTGGACAGAAACTTTTATAACTTTTTAATGAAAAGGTATTTTTGAGTGATTATTTTTCTGTCAATCTCCAAATTTTGTCTAGTTTTTTATGGGATTTATTTGAAAAATATTTGGCAAAGTTTCTGTGCATGTGTTGGTTTTCACGTTAGTACCCCGTTTCGTGATTGCCGTAGGTTCCGGGAGAGGGGACGGAGCCGCGAACTTCGCCGAGCTAGACTCCGACTTCTCCGAACCAGGCAAGCATGTTTGAACATTTGATATGGCAGATGTTTTGCATGTTCATGTGAAGTTTGTGTGTGGCATGTGAGTGTCGATAAATACCTCGTTGCTTGTAAGGCAACGACCCGGTTGTTCCGAAGATGCGATGACCTCTGATGAGAGGTGGCCTAATCATGTCGTGACATGAAGGGCAGCAAGGTGGTACTGTTGTAGCATGCCAGCCTTGCGTCATCCGACTCTCTTCGACGTTAACGTGGTTGGAGCCACGTTATCGAACTTTTCCCGCATGTTCCAAAGTTGCGATGACCTCTGATGAGAGGTGGCCTAATCATGTGGTGACATGAAGGGCAGCAAGGTGGTACTGTTGTAGCATGCCAGCCTTATATCATCCGACTTTTCCGACGTTAACATGGTTGGAGCCGTGTTATCGTCCCTTCCCCTTTCCGTGCTACCACATGTCTCATTGCCAGGATACGGTTTAGTAAGTTGGTAACCTCTTTCCGTGTACACACCAAACAGAGAGGCCGGGATGATGGTACCTTGGCCCAGGATTAAAGCCAGTCATTCGGTCAGGGGGCATGGGTGTTTCCGGTTGGGACCGAGAGGGGGGGCACCCCCTTATAGCGCGCGTATAGAAATTTGATCCCATGCTACGCGAGGTTGTAGCCTCCCCGACTCAGGGTTTTTCCTGAATGTTGCCGAGGGTGATCCCTGGCTTCGGATGGTTAAATTGGGTGTGTACTGGTTAGACGTGTTCCTTCCAGAACACCGTAGACGGAACTAGTCCCCGTGACTACTGAAATCCGTTGGCTGTGGTTAAGTACAAACTCTGCAGAGTCAATTCTTTCCGAATCATCGTATCCATGATCAGTAATGTAGACTTTATATCCAAATCTATCCGTGTGAAAACTTGCCCCCGGTGAACAAGCTCAAGTGGTAAATTCAATTTTATTGTTATTCCTGTGGATGGACTAACATTATATTTGTCTCGTGCTTATGATAAATTATATTCCTGAACTATTGTATTGTTGTGTTTCGATATAAGCCCTTTATGTGATGTCGCTCAGACGTCCGACTGCGGCATGCACTGTCTTTACTTTCCGTTATAAGCCCTTTATGTGGTGTCGCCCCGACGCCCGACTGTGGCATTATTGTTCTGCATTTTCCGCTCGAGGAGTCTTTCAGACACTCGTTTGGCACCTGTATTCTTATTCCGCATTTTCCTCTCGAGGAGTCTTTCTGACACTCGTTTGGCACCTGTATTTATTATTCCGCATTTTCCGCTCGAGGAGTCTTTCAGACACTCGTTTGGCACCCGCATTACTATTCTGCAGTTTCCGCTCGAGGCGTCATTCAGACCCTCGCTTGGCACCCAGTATTTATTATCTCTGTGTCTGATCGCACTGGTTAACTTGTTCATATGTTTCATGTTTGCATTTGTTATACCTTATGTCCGAACTGTCTTGCGAGTACTTTCATAGTACTCACCTGGCTTGTTGATTTGGCCAGATGTTGACGAAGGCGATCTCTTGGATGAAGAGTTTGATAGCGCGTCCGACGCCTAGAGGAGTCCCAGTCAGTCCTGCGCGATCCCGGATATTGGTCACTTGTATCGTTTACGCTTCCGCCACCCGCAATAAGTCTTCTCGAGCCTCACTCCGACGCTCGAAGAGTTGTAGTATTCTGGAATCATGTCACTCGCTTCGCGA
>NC_057799.1:654791331-654791918 GCF_018294505.1 Triticum aestivum | reverse complement strand
CACCTGTATTCTTATTCCGCATTTTCCTCTCGAGGAGTCTTTCAGACACTCGTTTGGTACCTGTATTTATTATTCCGCATTTTCCGCTCGAGGAGTCTTTCAGACACTCGTTTGGCACCTGTATTCTTATTCCGCATTTTCCTCTCGAGGAGTCTTTCAGACACTCGTTTGGCACCTGTATTTATTATTCCGCATTTTCCGCTCGAGGAGTCTTTCAGACACTCGTTTGGCACCCGCATTACTATTCTGCAGTTTCCGCTCGAGGCGTCATTCAGACCCTCGCTTGGCACCCAGTATTTATTATCTCTGTGTCTGATCGCACTGATTAACTTGTTCATATGTTTCATGTTTGCATTTGTTATACCTTATGTCCGAACTGTCTTGCGAGTACTTTCATAGTACTCACCTGGCTTGTTGATTTGGCCAGATGTTGACAAAGGCGATCTCTTGGATGAAGAGTTTGATAGCGCGTCCGACGCCTAGAGGAGTCCCAGTCAGTCCTGCGCGATCCCGGATATTGGTCACTTGTATCGTTTACGCTTCCGCCACCCGCAATAAGTCTTCTCGAGCCTCACTCCGACGCTCGA
>NC_057799.1:654784593-654791321 GCF_018294505.1 Triticum aestivum | reverse complement strand
GACACTCGTTTGGCACCTGTATTTATTATTCCGCATTTTCCGCTCGAGGAGTCTTTCAGACACTCGTTTGGCACCCGCATTACTATTCTGCAGTTTCCGCTCGAGGCGTCATTCAGACCCTCGCTTGGCACCCAGTATTTATTATCTCTGTGTCTGATCGCACTGGTTAACTTGTTCATATGTTTCATGTTTGCATTTGTTATACCTTATGTCCGAACTGTCTTGCGAGTACTTTCATAGTACTCACCTGGCTTGTTGATTTGGCCAGATGTTGACGAAGGCGATCTCTTGGATGAAGAGTTTGATAGCGCGTCCGACGCCTAGAGGAGTCCCAGTCAGTCCTGCGCGATCCCGGATATTGGTCACTTGTATCGTTTACGCTTCCGCCACCCGCAATAAGTCTTCTCGAGCCTCACTCCGACGCTCGAAGAGTTGTAGTATTCTGGAATCATGTCACTCGCTTCGCGAGGATATTTCCACCACCGTTATTATCGTGAGTTAGAAGTTTGCCACCCTATCCGCCGTATTGTTTTATCGGCGTGCATGTAATAAATTGTTGGGGAGTCTCTGCTCAACTTTGTATTATATTTAGTACTCCTGGTATTTTTCTTCTGTGACCAATGTATTGTCTATCAGTGAGAAGGAATTCTTCCTCGCTGGTCCGTAACAGGGATTGGTTTCTCAATAATTATTTTATTGAAAAACCGGTCGTGACAGGCGTTTGCACCCGCCACAACACTTCCAGACTTGTGAGAGGCCGCCTACGCAAGATTTGGTGACGTGCCAGCCCCCGGAGGCCGCCGGCCATAGTCGTAGACACGCGAAGAGCAATCCGCATAGAGGGAATTGTTCAGATACTACTCCATCACGAACAATTATGAAAAATTACCATCAGTCCTACAGCACATGTGCCCACGTCGTGTAAAAAACTCATGATTTTATCGCGCTCTGAGTATTTAATAATATTTACGCCGCATCGTTACCGCAGAACGTCTACTACCGTGTCATCGCCGTTCGTGAGGGGGGGGGCACACCCCGGAGACGCGTGCTCGGGCATGCCACCACACCACCCCGCATGTATGAGGGCCCGATGCGATGCTCGGCTGGCATTGCTACCCCCCACGGCCCCCGTCCCGCCTAACCCTATGACGTTTGACCACAGGATCTAGCCCTTTGACTTTGCACGGACGGGCTTTGAGCAGTGGACCTATCCACCCGGTTGTGTTAGGTCAGCCCATAGGAACACTTTGGAGCAACATCCGGGCCAGACCCACAGCAAGATACCCTCCGTATAGACTCGACGCGTCCGTTTCCCCCCTCCAGGTGTCGGCGGCGGCGCCGTCCGTGAGGGGGGCACACCTCGGAGATGCGTGCCGGGCGTTTGCACCCGCCACAACACTTCCAGACTTGTGAGAGGCCGCCTACGCAAGATTTGGATGGATGCTAGCCCCCGGAGGCCGGCTGCCACAATCGTAGACACGCGAAGACCAATCCGTGTAGAGGGAATTGGTCAGATACTACTCCATCACGAACAATTATGAAAAATTACCATCAGTCCTACAGCACATGTGCCCACGTCGTGTAAAAAACTCATGATTTTATCACGCTCCGACTATTTAATAATATTCACGCCGCATCGTTACCGCATAACGTCTACTACCGTGTCATCGCCGTTCGTGAGGGGGGGCACACCCCGGAGACGTGCGCCGCCTCTTCGGACATGCCACCACACCACCCCGCATGTATGAGATCCCGGTGCGACGCTCCGGTGGCATTGCTACCCCCCAGGGCCCACGTCCCGCCTAACCCTGTAGCGTTTGACCACGGGATCTAGCCCTTTGACTTTGCACGGACGGGCTTTGAGCAGTGGACCTCTCCACCCGGTTGTGGTAGGTCAGCCCATAGGAACACTTTGGAGCAACATCCGGGCCAGACCCATAGCAAGATCCCCTCCGTGTAGACCCGACGCGTCCGTTTGCCCCCTCCAGGTGCCGGCGGCGGCGCCGTCCGTGAGGGGGGGCACACCCCGGAGATGCGTGTCGGGCGTTTGCACCCGCCACAACACTTCCAAACTTGTGAGAGGCCGCCTACGCAAGATTTGGTGACGTGCTAGCCCCCGGAGGCCGGCGGCCACAGTCGTAGACACGCGAAGAGCAATCCGCGTAGAAGGAATTTTTCAGATACTACTCCATCACGAAAAATTATGAAAAATTACCATCAGTCCAACAGCACATGTGCCCACGTCGTGTAAAAAACTCATGATTTTATCGCGCTCCGACTATTTAATAATATTCATGCCGCAACGTTACCGCAGAACAAATACTACCGTTTCATCGCCGTTCGTGAGGGGGGGCACACCCCGGAGACGCGTGCCGCCTCTTCGGACATGCCACCACACCATCCCGCATGTATGAGGGCCCGATGCGACGCTCGGATGGCATTGCTACCCCCCGGGGCCCCCGTCCCGCCTAACCCTGTAGCGTTTGACCACGGGATCTAGCCCTTTGACGTTGCATGGACGGGCTTTGACCAGTGGACCTATCCACCCGGTTGTGGTAGGTCAGTCCATAGGAACACTTTGGAGCAACATCCGGGCCATACCCACAGCAAGATCCCCTCCGTGTAGACCCCACGCGTCCGTTTCCCCCCTCCAAGTGTCGGCGGCGGCGCCGTCCGTGAGGGGGGAAATCCCGGAGACGCGTGCCGGGCGTTTGCACCCGCCAAAACACTTCCAGACTTGTGAGAGGCCGCCTACGCAAGATTTGGTGGCATGCTAGCCCCCGGAGGCCGGCGGCCACAGTCGTAGACACACGAAGACCAATCCACGGAGAGGGAATTGTACAGATACTACTCCATCACGAACAATTATGAAAAATTACCATTAGTCCTACAACACATGTGCCCACGTCGTGTAAAAAACTCATGATTTTATCGCGCTCCGACTATTTAATAATATTCACGCCGCATCGTTACCGCAGAACGTCTACTACCGTGTCATCGCCGTTCGTGAGGGGGGGCACACCCCGGAGACGCGTGCCGCCTCTTCGGACATGCCACCACACCACCCCGCATGTATGAGGGCCCGGTGCGACGCTCGTGTGGCATTGCTACCCCCCCCCCCAGGGCCCCCGTCCCGCCTAACCCTGTAGCGTTTGACCACGGGATGTAGCCCCTTGACTTTGCACGGACGGGCTTTGACCAGTGGACCTATCCACCCGGTTGTGTTAGGTCAGCCAATAGGAACACTTTGGAGCAACATCCGGGCCAGACCCACAGCAAGATCCCCTCCATGTAGACCTGACGCGCCCGTTTCCCCCCTCCAGGTGCAGGCGGCGGCGCCGTCCGTGAGGGGGGGCACACCCCGGAGACGCGTGCTGGGCGTTTGCACCCGCCACAACACTTCCATACTTGTGAGAGGACGCCTACGCAAGATCTGGCGGCATGCTAGCCCCCGGAGGCTGCCGGCCACAGTCGTAGACACGCGAAGAGCAATCCGCGTAGAGGGAATTGTTCAGATACTTCTACATCATGAACAATTATGAAAAATTACCATCAGTCCTGCAGCACATGTGCCCACGACGTGTAAAAAACTCATGATTTTATCGTGCTCCGAGTATTTAATAATATTCATTCCGCATCGTTACTGCAGAACGTCTACTACAGTGTCATCGCCGTCCGTGAGGGGGGGCACAACCCGGAGATGCGTGCCGCCTCTTCGGACATGCCACCACACCACCCCGCATGTATGAGGTCCCGGTGCGATGCTTGGGTGGTATTGCTACCCCCAGGGCCCCCGTCCCGCCTAACTCTGTAGCGTTTGACCACGGGATATAGCCCTTTGACTTTGCACGGACGGGCTTTGAGCAGTGGACCTATCCACCCGGTTGTGTTAAGTCAGCCCATAGGAACACTTTGGAGCAACATCCGGGCCAGACCCACAGCAAGATCCCCTCCGTTTTGACCCGACGTGTCCGTTTCCCCCATCCAGGTGCCGACGGCTGCGCCGTCCGTGAGGGGGGCACACCCCGGAGACGCGTGCCGGGCGTTTGCACCCGCCACAACACTTCCAGACTTGTGAGAGGCCGCCTACGCAAGATTTGGCGACCTGCTAGCCCCCGGAGGCCGTCGGCCACAGTCGTAGACCCGACGAAGAGCAATCCGCGTAGAGGGAATTGTTTAGATACTACTCCATCACGAACAATTATGAAAAATTACCATCAGTACTACAGCACATGTGCCCACGTCGTGTAAAATTCATGATTTTATCGCGCTCTGAGTATTTAATAATATTCACGCCGCATCGTTACCGCAGAACGTCTACTACCGTGTCATCGCCGTTCGTGAGGGGGGGCACACCCCGGAGACGCGTGCCGCCTCTTCGGACATGCCACCACACCACCCCGCATGTATGAGGGCCCGGTGCGACGCTCGGGTGGCATTGCTACCCCCGCCCCAGGGCCGCCGTCCCGCCTAACCCTGTAGCGTTTGACCACGGGATCTAGCCCTTTGACTTTGCACGGACGGGCTTTGACCAGTGGACCTATCCACCCGGTTGTGTTAGGTCAGCCCATAGGAACACTTTGGAGCAACATCCAGGACAGACCCACAGCAAGATCCCCTCCGTGTAGACCTGACGCGCCCGTTTCCCCCCTCCAGGTGCAGGCGGCGGCGCCGTCCGTGAGGGGGGGGCACACCCCGGAGACGCGTGCCGGGCGTTTGCACCCGCCACAACACTTCCATACTTGTGAGAGGACGCCTACGCAAGATCTGGCGGCATGCTAGCCCCCGGAGGCCGCCGGCCACAGTCGTAGACACGCGAAGAGCAATCCGCGTCGAGGGAATTGTTCAGATACTTCTACATCATGAACAATTATGAAAAATTACCATCAGTCCTGCAGCACATGTGCCCACGACGTGTAAAAAACTCATGATTTTATCGCGCTCCGAGTATTTAATAATATTCACGCCGCATCGTTACTGCAGAACGTCTACTACAGTGTCATCGCCGTCCGTGAGGGGGGGCACAACCCGGAGATGCGTGCCGCCTCTTCGGACATGCCACCACACCACCCCGCATGTATGAGGTCCCGGTGCGATGCTTGGGTGGTATTGCTACCCCCAGGCCCCCGTCCCGCCTAACTCTGTAGCGTTTGACCACGGGATATAGCCCTTTGACTTTGCACGGACGGGCTTTGAGGAGTGGACCTATCCACCCGGTTGTGTTAGGTCAGCCCATAGGAACACTTTGGAGCAACATCCGGGCCAGACCCACAGCAAGATCCCCTCCGTTTTGACCCGACGTGTCCGTTTCCCCCATCCAGGTGCCGGCGGCTGCGCCGTCCGTGAGGGGGGCACACCCCGGAGACGCGTGCCGGGCGTTTGCACCCGCCACAACACTTCCAGACATGTGAGAGGCCGCCTACGCAAGATTTGGTGGCATGCTAGCCCCCGGAGGCCGGCGGCCACAGTCGTAGACACGCGAAGACCAATCCGCGTTGAGGGAATTGTTCAGATACTACTCCATCACGAACAATTATGAAAAATTACCATCAGTCCTACGGCACATGTGCCGACGTCGTGTAAAAAACTCATGACTTTATCGCGCTCCGAGTATTTAATAATATTCACGCCGCATCGTTACCGCAGAACGTCTACTACCGTGTCATCGCCCAGTAGTAGACGTTCAGACTGATGGTAATTTTTCATAATTGGGGTTCGTGAGGGGGGGGCACACCCCGGAGATGCGTGCCGCCTCTTCGGACATGCCACCACACCACCCCGCATGTATGAGGGCCCGATGCGATGCTCGGGTGGCATTGCTACCCCCCAGGGCCCCCGTCCCGCCTAACCCTGTAGCATTTGACCACGGGATCTAGCCCTTTGACTTTGCACGGACGGGCTTTGAGCAGTGGACCTATCCACCCGGTTGTGGTAGGTCAGCCCATAGGAACACTTTGGAGCAACATCCGGGCCAGACCCACAGCAAGATCCCCTCCGTGTAGAGCCGACGCGTCCGTTTCCCCCCTCCAGGTGCCGGCGGCGGCGCGGTCCGTGAGGGGGGGGCACACCCCGGAGATGCGTGGCGGGCATTTGCACCCGCCACAACACTTCCAGACTTGTGAGAGGCCGCCTACGCAAGATTTGGCGGCATGCTAGGCCACGGAGGCCGGCGGCCACAGTCGTAGACACGCGAAGACCAATCCGCGTAGAGGGAATTGTTCAGATACTACTCCATCACGAACAATTATGAAAAATTACCATCAGTCCTACAGCACATGTGCCCACGTCGTGTAAAAACTCATGATTTTATCGCGCTCGGAGTATTTAATAATATTCACGCCGCATCGTTACCACAGAACGTCTACTACCGCGTCATCGCCGTTCGTGAGGGGGGCACACCGCGGAGACGCGTGCCGCCTCTTCGGACATGCCACCACACCACCCCGCATGTATGAGGGCCCGGTGCGATGCTCGGGTGGCATTGCTACCCCCCAGGGCCCCCGTCCCGCCTAACCCTGTAGCGTTTGACCAGGGGATCTAACCCTTTGACTTTGCACGGACGGGGTTTGACCAGTGGACCTCTCCACCCGGTTGTGGTAGGTCAGCCCATAGGAACACTTTGGAGCAATATTCGGGCCAGACCCATAGCAAGATCACCTCCGTGTAGACCCGACGCGTCCATTTCCCCGCTCCAGGTGCCGGCGGCGGCGCCGTCCGTGAGGGGGGGG
>NC_057799.1:654772547-654773815 GCF_018294505.1 Triticum aestivum | reverse complement strand
GGGGGGGCAAACCACGGAGACGCGTGTCAGTCGTTTGCAACCGCCACAACACTTCCAGACTTGTGAGAGGCCGGCTACGCAAGATTTGGCGACCTGCTAGCCCCCGGAGGCCGTCGGCCACAGTCGTAGACCCGACGAAGAGCAATCCGCGTAGAGGGAATTGTTTAGATACTACTCCATCACGAACAATTATGAAAAATTACCATCAGTTCTACAGCACATGTGCCCACGTCGTGTAAAATTCATGATTTTATCGCGCTCCGAGTATTTAATAATATTCACGCTGCATCGTTACCGCAGAACGTCTACTACCGTGTCATCCCCATTCGTGAGGGGGGCACACCCCGGAGACGCGTTCCGCCTCTTCGGACATGCCACCACCCCACCCCGCATGTATGAGGGCCCGATGCGACGCTCGGATGGAATTGCTACCCCCCAGGGCCCCCGTCCCGCCTAACCCTGTAGCGTTTGTCCACGGGATCTAGCCCTTTGACTTTGCACGGACGGGCTTTGAGCAGTGGACCTATCCACCCGGTTGTGGTAGGTCAGCCCATAGGAACATTTTGGAGCAACATCCGGGCCAGACCCACAGCAAGATCCCCTCCGTGTAGACCCGACTCGTCCGTTTCGCCCCTCCAGGTGCCGGCGGCGGCTCCGTCCGGGAGGGGGGGCACACCCCGGAGACACGTGCCGGGCATTTGCACCCGCCACAACACTTCCAGACTTGTGAGAGGCCGCCTACGCAAGATTTGGCGGCATGCTAGGCCCCGGAGGCCGGCGGCCACAGTCGTAGACATGCGAAGACCAATCCGCGTAGAAGGAATTGTTCAGATACTACTCCATCATGAAAAATTACCATCAGTCCTACAACACATGTGCCCACGTCCTGTAAAAAACTCACGATTTTATCGCGCTCCTAGTATTTAATAATATTCACGCTGCATCGTTACCGCAGAACGTCTACTACCGTGTCATCGCCGTTCGTGAGGGGGGGCCACACCCCGGAGACGCGTGCCGCCTCTTCGGACATGCCACCACACCGCCCCGCATGTATGAGGGCCTGGTGCGACGCTCAGGTGGCATTGCTACCCCCAGGGCCCCCGTCCCGCCTAACCCGGTAGCGTTTGACCACGGGATCTAGCCATTTGACTTTGCACGGACACGCTTTGAGCAGTGGACCTATCCACCCGGTTGTGTTAGGTCAGCTCATAGGAACACTTTGGAGCAACATCCGGGCCAGACCCACAGCAAGTTCCCCTCCGTGTAGA
>NC_057799.1:654769766-654772537 GCF_018294505.1 Triticum aestivum | reverse complement strand
AGCAACATCCGGGCCAGACCCACAGCAAGATCCCCTCCGTGTAGACCCGACTCGTCCGTTTCGCCCCTCCAGGTGCCGGCGGCGGCTCCGTCCGGGAGGGGGGGCACACCCCGGAGACACGTGCCGGGCATTTGCACCCGCCACAACACTTCCAGACTTGTGAGAGGCCGCCTACGCAAGATTTGGCGGCATGCTAGGCCCCGGAGGCCGGCGGCCACAGTCGTAGACATGCGAAGACCAATCCGCGTAGAAGGAATTGTTCAGATACTACTCCATCATGAAAAATTACCATCAGTCCTACAACACATGTGCCCACGTCCTGTAAAAAACTCACGATTTTATCGCGCTCCTAGTATTTAATAATATTCACGCTGCATCGTTACCGCAGAACGTCTACTACCGTGTCATCGCCGTTCGTGAGGGGGGGGCACACCCCGGAGACGCGTGCCGCCTCTTCGGACATGCCACCACACCGCCCCGCATGTATGAGGGCCTGGTGCGACGCTCAGGTGGCATTGCTACCCCCAGGGCCCCCGTCCCGCCTAACCCGGTAGCGTTTGACCACGGGATCTAGCCATTTGACTTTGCACGGACAGGCTTTGAGCAGTGGACCTATCCACCCGGTTGTGTTAGGTCAGCTCATAGGAACACTTTGGAGCAACATCCGGGCCAGACCCACAGCAAGTTCCCCTCCGTGTAGACCCGACGCGTCCGTTTCCCCCATCCAGGTGTCGGCGGCGGCGCCGTCCGTGAGGGGGGCACACCCCGGAGACGCGTGTCGGGCGTTTGCACCCGCCACAACAGTTCCAGACTTGTGAGAGGCCGCCTACGCAAGATTTGGCGGCACGCCAGCCCTCGGAGGCCACCGGCCACAGTCGTAGACACGTGAGGAGCAATCCGCGTAGAGGGAATTGTTCAGATACTACTCCATCATGAACTATTATGAAAAATTACCATCAGTCCTACAGCACATGTGCCCACATCGTGTAAAAAACTCATGATTTTATCGCGCTTCGAGTATTTAACAATATTCACACCGCATCGTTACCGCAGAACGTCTACTACCATGTCATTGCCGTTCGTGAGGGGGGGGGGGCACACCCCGGAGACGCGTGCCGCCTCTTCGGACATGCCACCACACCACCCCGCGTGTATGAGGGCCCGGTGCGACGCTCGGGTGGCATTGCTACCCACCCAGGGCCCCCCGTCCCGCCTAACCCTGTAGCGTTTGACCATGGGATCTAGCCCTTTGACTTTGCACGGACGGACTTTGAGCAGTGGACCTATCTACCCGGCTGTGTTAGGTCAGCCCATAGGAACACTTTGGAGCAACATCCGGGCCAGACCCACAGCAAGATCCCTCTGTGTAGACCCGACACGTCCGTTTCCCCCCTACAGGTGTCGTCGGCGGCGCCGTCCGTGAGGGGGGCACACCCCGGAGACGCGTGTCGGACGTTTGCACCCGCCACAACACTTCCAGACTTGTGAGAGGCCGCCAACGCAAGATTTGGCGGGATGCCAGCCCCCGGAGGCCGCCGGCCACAGTCGTACACACGCGAAGAGCAATCCGCGTAGAGGGAATTGTTCAGATACTACTCCATCACGAACAATTATGAAAAATTACCATCAGTCCTACAGCACATGTGCCCACGTCGTGTAAAAAACTCATGATTTTATCGCGCTCTGAGTATTTAATAATATTTACGCCGCATCGTTACCGCAGAACGTCTACTACCGTGTCATCGCCGTTCGTGAGGGGGGGGCACACCCCGGAGACGCGCGCTCGGGCATGCCACCACACCACCCCGCATGTATGAGGGCCCGATGTGATGCTCGGGTGGCATTGCTACCCCCCCAGGGCCCCCGTCCCGCCTAACCCTATGACATTTGACCACGGGATCTAGCCCGTTGACTTTGCACGGACGGGCTTTGAGCAGTGGACCTATCCACCCGAATGTGTTAGGTCAAGCCATAGGAACACTTTGGAGCAACATCCGGGTGAGACCCACAGCAAGATCCCCTCCGTATAGACTCGACGCGTCTGTTTCCCCCCTCCACGTGTCGGCGGCGGCGCCGTCCGTGAGGGGGGGGGCACACCCCAGAGATGCGTGCCGGGCGTTTGCACCCGCGACAACACTTCCAGACTTGTGAGAGGCCGCCTACGCAAGATTTGGCGGCATGCTAGCCCCCGGAGGCCGGCGGCCACAATCGTAGACACGCGAAGACCAATCCGTGTAGAGGGAATTGTTCAGATACTACTCCATCACTAACAATTATGAAAAATTACCATCAGTCCTAGAGCACATGTGCCCACGTCGTGTAAAAAACTCATGATTTGATCACACTCCGAGTATTTAATAACATTCACGCCGCATCGTTACCGCATAACGTCTACTACCGTGTCATCGCCGTTCGTGAGGGGGGGGGCACACCCCGGAGACGTGTGCCGCCTCTTCGGACATGCCACCACACCATCCCGCATGTATGAGGTCCCGGTGCGACGCACCGGTGGCATTGCTACCCCCAGGGCCCCCGTCCCGCCTAACCCTGTAGCGTTTCACCACGGGATCTAACCCTTTGACTTTGCACGGACAGGCTTTGACCAGTGGACCTCTCCACCTGGTTGTGGTAGGTCAGCCCATAGGAACACTTTGGAGCAACATCCGGGCCAGACCCATAGAAAGATCCCCTCCCTGTAGACCCGACACGTCCGTTTGCCCCTCTAGGTGCCGGCGGCGGCGCCGTCCGTGAGGGGGGGCACACCCCGGAGA
>NC_057799.1:654741243-654769756 GCF_018294505.1 Triticum aestivum | reverse complement strand
GTCCGCCAAACCCTGTAGCGTTTGACCACGGGATCTAACCCTTTGACATTGCCCGGACGGGCTTTGAGCAATGGACCTATCCACCCGGTTGTGGTAGGTCAGCCCATAGGAACACTTTGGAGCAATATCCGGGCCAGACCCACAGCAAGATCCCCTTCGTGTTGACCCGACCTGTCCGTTTCCCCTCTCCAGGTGCCGGCGGCGGCGCCGTCCGTGAGGGGGTGCACACCCCGGAGACGCGTGCCGGGCGGTTGCACCCGCCACAACACTTCCAGACTTGTGAGAGGCCTCCTACGCAAGATTTGGCGGCATGCCAGCCCCGGGAAGCCGCCGGCCACAGTCGTAGACACGCGAAGACCAATCCGCGTAGAGGGAATTGTTCAGATACTACTCCATCACGAACAATTATGAAAAATTACCATCAGTCCTACAGCACATGTGCCCACGTCGTGTAAAAAACTCATGATTTTATCGCGCTACGAGTATTTAATAATATTCACGCCGCATCGTTACCGCAAAACGTCTACTACCGTGTCATCGCCGTTCGTGAGGGGGGGGCACACCCCAGAGACGCGTGCCTCCTCTTCGGACATGCCACCACAACACCCCGCATGTATGAGGGCCCGGTGCGACGCTCGGGTGGCATTGCTACCCCCAGGGCCCCCGTCCCGCCTAACCCTGTAGCGTTTGACCACGGGATCTCGCCATTTGACTTTGCATGGACGGGCTTTGAGCAGTGGACCTATCAACCCGGTTGTGTTAGGTCAGCCCATAGGAACACATTGGAGCAACAACCGGGCCAGACCCCAGAGACGTGTGCCGGGCGTTGTCACCCGCCACAACACTTCCAGACTTGTGAGATGCCGCCTACGCAAGATTTGGTGGCATGCCAGCCCCCGGAGGCCGCCGGCCACTGTCGTAGACACGCGAAGAGCAATCCGCGTAGAGGGAATTGTTCAGATACTACTCCATCACGAACAATTATGAAAAATTACCATCAGTCCTACAGCACATGTGCCCACGTCGTGTAAAACACTCATGATTTTATCGCGCTCCGAGTATTTAATAATATTCATCCGCATCGTTACCGTAGAACGTCTACTACCACGTCATCGCCGTTCGTGAGGGGGGGCACACCCCGGAGACGCGTGCCGCCTCTTCAGACATGCCACCACACCATCCCGCATGTACGAGGGCCCGATGCGATGCTCGGATGGCATTGCTACCCCCCGGGGCCCCCGTCCCGCCTAACCCTGTAGCGTTTGACCACGGGATCTAGCCATTTGACTTTGCATGGACGAGCTTTGAGCAGTGGACCTATCCACCCGGTTGTGTTAGGTCAGCCCATAGGAACACTTTGGAGCAACATCCGGGCCAAACCCACAGCAAGATCCCCTCCGTGTAGACCCGACGCGTCCGTTTCCCGCCTCCAAGTGTCGGCGGCGGCGCCGTCCGTGAGGGGGGCACACCCCGGAGACGCGTGTCGGGCGTCTGCACCCGCCGAAACACTTCCAGACTTGTGAGAGGCCGCCTACGCAAGATTTGGCGGCATGCTAGCCCCCGGAGGCCGGCGGCCACAGTCGTAGACACGAGAAGAGCAATCCGCATAGAGGGAATTGTTCAGATACTACTCCATCACGAACAATTATAAAAAAATTACCATCAGTCCTACAGCACATGTGCCCACGTCGTGTAAAAAACTCATGATTTTATCGCGCTCCTAGTATTTAATAATATTCACGCCGCATCGTTACCGCAGAACGTCTACTACCGTGTCATCGCCGTTCGTGAGAGGGGGGGCACACCCCGGAGACGCATGCCGCCTCTTAGGACATGCCACCACACCACCCCGCATGTATGAGGGCCCGGTGCGATGCTCGGGTGGCATTGCTACCCCCAAGGGCCCCCGTCCCGCCAAACCCTGTAGCGTTTGACCACGGGATCTAACCCTTTGACATTGCACGGACGGGCTTTGAGCAATGGACCTATCCACCCAGTTGTGGTAGGTCAGCCCATAGGAACACTTTGGAGCAACATCCGGGCCAGACCCACAGCAAGATCCCCTTCGTGTTGACCCGACCTGTCCGTTTCCCCTCTCCAGCTGCCGGCGGCGGCGCCGTCCGTGAGGGGGGGGCACACCCCGGAGACGCATGCCGGGCGTTTGCACCCGCCACAACACTTCCAGACTTGTGAGAGGCCGCCTACGCAAGATTTGGCGGCATGCCAGCCCCCGGAGGCCGCCGGCCACAGTCGTAGACACGCGAAGACCAATCCGCGTAGAGGGAATTGTTCAGATACTACTCCATCACGAACAATTATGAAAAATTACCATCAGTCCTACAGCACATGTGCCCACGTCGTGTAAAAAACTCATGATTTTATCGCGCTACGAGTATTTAATAATATTCACGCCGCATCGTTACCGCAAAACGTCTACTACCGTGTCATCGCCGTTCGTGAGGTGGGGCACACCACAGAGACGGGTGCCTCCTCTTCGGACATGCCACCACAACACCCCGCGCGTATGAGGGCCCGGTGCGACGCTCGGGTGGCATTGGTACCCCCCAGGGCCCCCGTCCCGCCTAACCCTGTAGCGTTTGACCACGGGATCTAGCCCTTTGACTTTGCACGGACGGGTTTTGAGCAGTGGACCTATCCACCCGGTTGTGGTAGGTAAGCCCATAGGAGCACTTTGGAGCAACATCCGGGCCAGACCCACAGCAAGATCCCCTCCGTGTAGACCCGACGCGTCCGTTTCCGCCATCCAGGTGCCGGCGGCGGCGCCGTCCGTGAGGGGGGGCACACCCCAGAGACGCGTGCCGGTCGTTTGCACCTGCCACAACACTTCCAGACTTGTGAGAGGCCGCCTACACAAGATTTGTCGGTATGCTTGCCCCCGGAGGCCGGCGGCCATAGTCGTAGACACGTGAAGTCCAATCCGCGTAGAGGGAATTGTTCAGATACTACTCCATCACGAACAATTTTGAAAAATTACCATCAGTCCTACAACACATGTGCCCACGTCGTGTAAAAGACTCATGATTTTACGCGCTCCGAGTATTTAATAATATTCACGCCGCATCGTTACCGCTGAACGTCTACTACCGTGTCATCGCCCTTCGTGAGGGGCGGGGGCACACCCCGGAGACGCGTGCCGCCTCTTCGGACATGCCACCACACCACCCCGCATGTATGAGGGCCCGATGCGACGCTCGGCTGGCATTGCTACCACCCCAGGCCCCCCGTCCCGCCTAACCCTGTAGCGTTTGACCACGGGATCTAGCCATTTGACTTTGCACGGACGGGCTTTGAGCAGTGGACCTATCTACCCGGTTGTGTTAGGTCAGCCCATAGGAACACATTGGAGCAACATCCGGGCCAGACCCACAGCAAGATCCCCTCCGTGTTGACCCGACGCGTCCGTTTCCCCCTCCAGGTGCCGGCTGCGGCGCCGTCCGTGAGGGGGGGCCACACCCCAGAGACGTGTGCCGGGCGTTGTTACCCGCCACAACACTTCCAGACTTGTGAGATGCCGCCTACGCAAGATTTGGCGGCATGCCAGCCCCCGGAGGCCGCCGGCCACAGTCGTAGACACGCGAAGAGCAATCCGCGTAGAGGGAATTGTTCAGATACTACTCCATCACGAACAATTATGAAAAATTACCATCAGTCCTATAGCACATGTGCCCACGTCGTGTAAAAAACTGATGATTTTATCACGCTCCAAGTATTTAATAATATTCACGCCGCAACGTTACCGCAGAACGTCTACTACCGTGTCATCGCCATTCGTGAGGGGGGGCACACCCCGGAGACGCGTGCCGCCTCTTCGGAAATTCCACCACACCACCCCGCATGTATGAGGGCCCGGTGCGACGCTCGGGTGGCATTGGTACCCCCCAGGGCCCCTGTCCCGCCTAACCCTGTAGCGTTTGACCACGGGATCTAGCCCTTTGACTTTGCACGGACGGGCTTTGAGCAGTGGACCTATCCACCCGGTTGTGGTAGGTAAGCCCATAGGAGCACTTTGGAGCAACATCCGGGCCAGACCCACAGCAAGATCCCCTCCGTGTAGACCCGACGCGTCTGTTTCCCCCCTCCAGGTGCCGGCGGCGGCGCCGTCCGTGAGGGGGGGCACACCCCGGAGACGCGTGCCGGGCGTTTGCACCTGCCACAACACTTCCAGACTTGTGAGAGGCCGCCTACACAAGATTTGTCGGTATGCTAGCCCCCGGAGGCCGGCGGCCATAGTCGTAGACACGTGAAGTCCAATCCGCGTAGAGGGAATTGTTCAGATACTACTCCATCACGAACAATTTTGAAAAATTACCATCAGTCCTACAACACATGTGCCCACGTCATGTAAAAGACTCATGATTTTATCGCGCTCCGAGTATTTAATAATATTCACGCCGCATCGTTACCGCTGAACGTCTACTACCATGTCATCGCCGTTTGTGAGGGGGGGCACACCCCGGAGACGCGTGCCGCCTCTTCGGACATGCCACCACACCACCCCGCATGTATGAGGGCCCGATGCGACGCTCGGGTGGCATTGCTACCCCCCCAGGGCCCCCGTCCTGCCTAACCCTGTAGCGTTTGACCACGGGATCTAGCCATTTGACTTTGCACGGACGGGCTTTGAGCAGTGGACCTATCCACCCGGTTGTGTTAGGTCAGCCCATAGGAACACTTTGGAGCAACATCCGGGCCAGACCCACAGCAAGATCCCCTCCGTGTTGACCCGACGCGTCCGTTTCCCCCTCCAGGTGCCGGCGGCGGCGCCGTCCGTGAGGGGGGCACACCCCGGAGACGCGTGCCGGGCATTGTCACCCGCCACAACACTTCCAGACTTGTGAGAGGCCGCCTACGCAAGATTTGGCGGCATGCTAGCCCCCGGAGGCCGCCGGCCACAGTCGTAGACACGAGAAGAGCAATCCGCGTAGAGGGAATTGTTCAGATACTACTCCATCACGAACAATTATTAAGAATTACCATTAGTCCTACAGCACATGTGCCCACTTCGTGTAAAAAACTCATGATTTTATCGCGCTCTGTGTATTTAATAATATTCACGCCGCATCGTTACCGCAGAACGTCTACTACCGTGTCATCGCCGTTCGTGAGGGGGGGCACACCCCGGAGACGCGTGCCGCCTCTTCGGACATGCCACCACACCACCCCGCATGTATGAGGGCCTGGTGCGACGCTCAGGTGGCATTGCTACCCCCAGGGCCCCCGTCCCGCCTAACCCGGTAGCGTTTGACCACGGGATCTAGCCATTTGACTTTGCACGGACGAGCTTTGAGCAGTGGACCTATCCACCCGGGTGTGTTAGGTCAGCCCATAGGAACACTTTGGAGCAACATCCGGGCCAAACCCACAGCAAGATCCCCTCCGTGTAGGCCCGACGCGTCCGTTTCCCCCCTCCAAATGCCGGCGGCGGCGCCGTCCGTGAGGGGGGGGCACAACCCGGAGACGCGTGCCGGGCGTTTGCACCCGCCACAACACTTCTACACTTGTGAGAGGCCGCCTACGCAAGATTTGGCGGCATGCTAGCCCCCGGAGGCCGCCGGCCACAGTCGTAGACACGTGAAGAGCAATTCGCGTAGAGGGAATTGTTCAGATACTACTCCACACGAACAATTATGAAAAATTACCATCAGTCCTACAGCACATGTGCCCACGTCGTGTAAAAAACTCATGATTTTATCGCGCTCCGAGTATTTAATAATATTCAGGCCGCATCGTTACCACAGAACGTCTAGTACCGTGTCATCGCCGTTCGTGAGGGGGGGGCACACCCGGGATACGCGTGCCGCCTCTTCGGACATGCCACCACACCACCCCACATGTATGAGGGCCCGGTGCGACGATCGGGTGGCATTTCTACCCCCAGGGCCCCCGTCCCGCCTAACCCTGTAGCGTTTGACCACGGGATCTAGCCCTTTGACTTTGCACGGACGGGCTTTGAGCAGTGGACCTATCCACCCGGTTGTGGTACGTCAGCCCATAGGAACACTTTGGAGCAACATCCGGGCCAGACCCACAGCAAGATCCCCTCCGTGTAGACCCGACGCGTCCGTTTCCCCACTCTAGGTGCCGGCGGCGGCGCCGTCCGTGAGGGGGGGGCACACCCCGGAGACGCGTGCCGGGCATTTGCACCCGCCACAACACTTCCAGACTTGTGAGAGGCCGCCTACGCAAGATTTGGCGGCATGCTAGGCCCCGGAGGCCGGCGGCCACAGTCGTAGACACGCAAAGACCAATCCGCGTAGAGGGAATTGTTCACAAACTACTCCGTCACGAACAATTATGAAAAATTACCATCAGTCCTACAGCTCATGTGCCCACGTCGTGTAAAAAACTCATGATTTTATCGCGCTCCGAGTATTTAATAATATTCACGCCGCATCGTTACCGCAGAACGTCTACTACCGTGTCATCGCCGTTCGTGAGGGGGGGGGGGGCACACCCCGGAGACGCGTGCCGCCTCTTCGGACATGCCACCACACCACCCCTCATGTATAAGGTCCCGGTGCGACACTCCGGCGCCATTGCTACCCCCAGGGCCCCCGTCCCGCCTAACCCTGTAGCGTTTGACCACGGGATCTAGCCCTTTGACTTTGCACGGACATGCTTTCACCAGTGGACCTCTCCACCCGGTTGTGGTAGGTCAGCCTATAGGAACACTTTGGAGCAACATCCGAGCCAAACCCATAGCAAGATCACCTCCGTGTAGACCCGACGCGTCCGTTTCCCCGCTCCAGGTGCCGGCGGCGGCGCCGTCCGTGAGGGGGGGCACACAACGGAGACGCGTGTCGGGCATTTGCACCCGCCACAACACTTCCGGACTTGTGAGAGGCCGCCTACGCAAGATTTGGCGACGTGCTAGCCCCCGGTGGCCGCCGGGCACAGTCGTAGACACGCGAAGAGCAATCCACGTAGAGGGAATTGTTCAGATACTACTCCATCACGAACAATTTTGAAAAATTACCATCAGTCCTACAGCACATGTGCCCACGTCGTGTAAAAGGCTCATGATTTTATCGCGCTCCGAGTATTTAATAATATTGACGCCGCATCGTTACCGCAGAACGTCTACTACCGTGTCATCGCTATTCGTGAGGGGGGGGCACACCCCGGAGACGCGTGCCGCCTCTTCGGACATGCCACCACACCACCCCGCATGTATAAGGTCCTGGTGCGACACTCCGGCGCCATTGCTACCCCCAGGGCCCCCGTCCCGCCTAACCCTGTAGCGTTTGACCACGGGATCTAGCCCTTTGACTTTGCACGGACATGCTTTCACCAGTGGACCTCTCCACCCGGTTGTGGTAGGTCAGCCTATAGGAACACTTTGGAGCAACATCCGGGCCAAACCCACAGCAAGATCCCCTCCGTGTAGGCCCGACGCGTCCGTTTCCCCCCTCCAGATGCCGGCGGCGGCGCCGTCCGTGAGGGGGGGCACAACCCGGAGACGCGTGCCGGGCGTTTGCACCCGCCACAACACTTCTACACTTGTGAGAGGCCGCCTACGCAAGATTTGGCGGCATGCTAGCCCCCGGAGGCCGCCAGCCACAGTCGTAGACACGTGAAGAGCAATCCGCGTAGAGGGAATTGTTCAGATACTACTCCACCACGAACAATTATGAAAAATTACCATCAGTCCTACAGCACATGTGCCCACGTCGTGTAAAAAACTCATGATTTTATCGCGCTTCGAGTATTTAATAATATTCAGGCCGCATCGTTACCACAGAACGTCTAGTACCGTGTCATCGCCGTTCGTGAGGGGGGGGCACACCCGGGATACGCGTGCCGCCTCTTCGGACATGCCACCGCACCACCCCACATGTATGAGGGCCCGGTGCGACGATCGGGTGGCATTTCTACCCCCAGGGCCCCCGTCCCGCCTAACCCTGTAGCGTTTGACCACGGGATCTAGCCCTTTGACTTTGCACGGACGGGCTTTGAGCAGCAGACCTATCCTCCCGGTTGTGGTAGGTCAGCCCATAGGAACTCTTTGGAGCAACATCCGGGCCAGACCCACAGCAATATCCCCTCCGTGTAGACCCGACGCGTCCGTTTCCCCCTCCAGGTGCCGACGGTGGCGCCGTCCGTGAGGGGGGGGGCACACCCCGGAGATGCGTGCCGGGCGTTTGCACCCACCACAACACTTCCTAACTTGTGAGAGGCCGCCTACGCAAGATTTGGATGCATGCTAGCACCCGGAGGCCGGCGGCCATAGTCGTAGACACGCGAAGACCAATCCGTGTAGAGGGAATGGTTCAGATACTACTCCATCACGAACAATTATGAAAAATTACCATCAGTCCTACAGCACATGTGCCCACGTCGTGTAAAAGGCTCATGATTTTATCGCGCTCCGAGTATTTAATAATATTCACGCCGCATCGTTACCGCAGAACGTCTACTACCGTGTCATCGCCGTTCGTGAGGGGGGCAGAACCCGGAGACGCGTGCCGCCTCTTCGGACATGCCACCACACCACCGCGCATGTATGAGGGCCCGATGCGACGCTCGGGTGGCATTGCTACCCCCCAGGGCCCTCGTCCCGCCTAACCCTGTAGCATTTGACCACGGGATCTAGCCCTTTGACTTTGCACGGACGGGCTTTGAGCAGTGGACCTATCCACCCGGTTGTGGTACGTCAGCCCATAGGAACACTTTGGAGCAACATCCGGGCCAGACCCACAGCAAGATCCCCTCCGTGTAGACCCGACGCGTCCGTTTCCCCACTCTAGGTGCCGGCGGCGGCGCCGTCCGTGAGGGGGGGGGCACACCCCGGAGACGCGTGCCGGGCATTTGCACCCGCCACAACACTTCCAGACTTGTGAGAGGCCGCCTACGCAAGATTTGGCGGCATGCTAGGCCCCGGAGGCCGGCGGCCACAGTCGTAGACACGCGAAGACCAATCCGCGTAGAGGGAATTGTTCACAAACTACTCCGTCACGAACAATTATGAAAAATTACCATCAGTCCTACAGCTCATGTGCCCACGTCGTGTAAAAAACTCATGATTTTATCGCGCTCCGAGTATTTAATAATATTCACGCCGCATCGTTACCGCAGAACGTCTACTACCGTGTCATCGCCGTTCGTGAGGGGGGGCACACCCCGGAGACGCGTGCCGCCTCTTCGGACATGCCACCACACCACCCCTCATGTATAAGGTCCCGGTGCGACACTCCGGCGCCATTGCTACCCCCAGGGCCCCCGTCCCGCCTAACCCTGTAGCGTTTGACCACGGGATCTAGCCCTTTGACTTTGCACGGACATGCTTTCACCAGTGGACCTCTCCACCCGGTTGTGGTAGGTCAGCCTATAGGAACACTTTGGAGCAACATCCGAGCCAAACCCATAGCAAGATCACCTCCGTGTAGACCCGACGCGTCCGTTTCCCCACTCCAGGTGCCGGCGGCGGCGCCGTCCGTGAGGGGGGGGGCACACCACGGAGACGCGTGTCAGGCATTTGCACCCGCCACAACACTTCCGGACTTGTGAGAGGCCGCCTACGCAAGATTTGGCGACGTCCTAGCCCCCGGTGGCCGCCGGGCACAGTCGTAGACACGCGAAGAGCAATCCGCGTAGAGGGAATTGTTCAGATACTACTCCATCACGAACAATTTTGAAAAATTACCATCAGTCCTACAGCACATGTGCCCACGTCGTGTAAAAGGCTCATGATTTTATCGCGCTCCGAGTATTTAATAATATTCACGCCGCATCGTTACCGCAGAACGTCTACTACCGTGTCATCGCTATTCGTGAGGGGGGGGCACACCCCGGAGACGCGTGCCGCCTCTTCGGACATGCCACCACACCACCCCGCATGTATAAGGTCCCGGTGCGACACTCCGGCGCCATTGCTACCCCCAGGGCCCCCGTCCCGCCTAACCCTGTAGCGTTTGACCACGGGATCTAGCCCTTTGACTTTGCACGGACATGCTTTCACCAGTGGACCTCTCCACCCGGTTGTGGTAGGTCATCCTATAGGAACACTTTGGAGCAACATCCGGGCCAAACCCACAGCAAGATCCCCTCCGTGTAGGCCCGACGCGTCCGTTTCCCCCCTCCAGATGCCGGCGGCGGCGCCTTCCGTGAGGGGGGGCACAACCCGGAGACGCGTGCCGGGCGTTTGCACCCGCCACAACACTTCTACACTTGTGAGAGGCCGCCTACGCAAGATTTGGCGGCATGCTAGCCCCCGGAGGCCGCCGGCCACAGTCGTAGACACGTGAAGAGCAATCCGCGTAGAGGGAATTGTTCAGATACTACTCCACCACGAACAATTATGAAAAATTACCATCAGTCCTACAGCACATGTGCCCACGTCGTGTAAAAAACTCATGATTTTATCGCGCTTCGAGTATTTAATAATATTCAGGCCGCATCGTTACCACAGAACGTCTAGTACCGTGTCATCGCCGTTCGTGAGGGGGGGGGCACACCCGGGATACGCGTGCCGCCTCTTCGGACATGCCACCACACCACCCCACATGTATGAGGGCCCGGTGCGACGATCGGGTGGCATTTCTACCCCCAGGGCCCCCGTCCCGCCTAACCCTGTAGCGTTTGACCACGGGATCTAGCCCTTTGACTTTGCACGGACGGGCTTGAGCAGCGGACCTATCCTCCCGGTTGTGGTAGGTCAGCCCATAGGAACTCTTTGGAGCAACATCCGGGCCAGACCCACAGCAATATCCCCTCCGTGTAGACCCGACGCGTCCGTTTCCCCCTCCAGGTGCCGACGGTGGCGCCATCCGTGAGGGGGGAGCACACCCCGGAGATGCGTGCCGGGCGTTTGCACCCGCCACAACACTTCCTAACTTGTGAGAGGCCGCCTACGCAAGATTTGGATGCATGCTAGCACCCGGAGGCCGGCGGCCATAGTCGTAGACACGCGAAGACCAATCCGTGTAGAGGGAATGGTTCAGATACTACTCCATCACGAACAATTATGAAAAATTACCATCAGTCCTACAGCACATGTGCCCACGTCGTGTAAAAGGCTCATGATTTTATCGCGCTCCGAGTATTTAATAATATTCACGCCGCATCGTTACCGCAGAACGTCTACTACCGTGTCATCGCCGTTCGTGAGGGGGGCAGAACCCGGAGACGCGTGCCGCCTCTTCGGACATGCCACCACACCACCGCGCATGTATGAGGGCCCGATGCGACGCTCGGGTGGAATTGCTACCCCCCAGGGCCCTCGTCCCGCCTAACCCTATAGCATTTGACCACGGGATCTAGCCCTTTGACTTTGCACGGACGAGCTTTGAGCAGTGGACCTATCCACCCGGTTGTGGTACGTCAGCCCATAGGAACACTTTGGAGCAACATCCGGGCCAGACCCACAGCAAGATCCCCTCCGTGTAGACCCGACGCGTCCGTTTCCCCACTCTAGGTGCCGGCGGCGGCGCCGTCCGTGAGGGGGGGGCACACCCCGGAGACGCGTGCCGGGCATTTGCACCCGCCACAACACTTCCAGACTTGTGAGAGGCCGCCTACGCAAGATTTGGCGGCATGCTAGGCCCCGGAGGCCGGCGGCCACAGTCGTAGACACGCGAAGACCAATCCGCGTAGAGGGAATTGTTCACAAACTACTCCGTCACGAACAATTATGAAAAATTACCATCAGTCCTACAGCTCATGTGCCCACGTCGTGTAAAAAACTCATGATTTTATCGCGCTCCGAGTATTTAATAATATTCACGCCGCATCGTTACCGCAGAACGTCTACTACCGTGTCATCGCCATTCGTGAGGGGGGGGCACACCCCGGAGACGCGTGCCGCCTCTTCGGACATGCCACCACACCACCCCTCATGCATAAGGTCCCGGTGCGACACTCCGGCGCCATTGCTACCCCCAGGGCCCCCGTCGCGCCTAACCCTGTAGCGTTTGACCACGGGATCTAGCCCTTTGACTTTGCACGGACATGCTTTCACCAGTGGACCTCTCCACCCGGTTGTGGTAGGTCAGCCTATAGGAATACTTTGGAGCAACATCCGAGCCAAACCCATAGCAAGATCACCTCCGTGTAGACCCGACGCGTCCGTTTCCCCGCTCCAGGTGCCGGCGGCGGCGCCGTCCGTGAGGGGGGGGCACACCACGGAGACGCGTGTCGGGCATTTGCACCCGCCACAACACTTCCGGACTTGTGAGAGGCCGCCTACGCAAGATTTGGCGACGTGCTAGCCCCCGATGGCCGCCGGGCACAGTCGTAGACACGCGAAGAGCAATCCGCGTAGAGGGAATTGTTCAGATACTACTCCATCACGAACAAGTTTGAAAAATTACCATCAGTCCTACAGCACATGTGCCCACGTCGTGTAAAAGGCTCATGATTTTATCGCGCTCCGAGTATTTAATAATATTCACGCCGCATCGTTACCGCAGAACGTCTACTACCGTGTCATCGCTATTCGTGAGGGGGGGCACACCCCGGAGACGCGTGCCGCCTCTTCGGACATGCCACCACACCACCCCGCATGTATGAGGGCCCGATGCGACGCTCGGATGGCATTGCTACCCCCCAGGGCACCCGTCCCGCCTAACCCTGTAGCATTTGACCACGGGATCTAGCCCTTTGACTTTGCACGGACGGGCTTTGAGGAGTGGACCTGGCCACCCGGTTGTGGTAGGTCAACCCATAGGAACATTTTGGAGCAACATCCGGGCCAGACCCACAGCAAGATCCCCTCCATGTAGACCCGACGCGTCCGTTTCCCCCCTCCAGGTGCCGACGGCGGCTCCGTCCGGGAGGGGGGGGCATGTTGGAAATATGCCCTAGAGGCAATAATAAATGGTTATTATTATATTTCTTTGTTCATGGTAATTGTCTATTATTCATGCTATAATTGTATTGTCCGGAAATCGTAATACATGTGTGAATACATAGACCACAACGTGTCCCTAGTAAGCCTCTAGTTGACTAGCTCGTTGATCAACAGATAGTCATGGTTTCCTTACTATGGACATTGGATGTCATTGATAACGGGATCACATCATTAGGAGAATGATGTGATGGACAAGACCCAATCCTAAGCATAGCATAAAAGATCGTGTAGTTTCGTTTGCTAGAGCTTTTCCAATGTCAAGTATCTTTTCCTTAGACCATGAGATCGTGCAACTCCCGGATACCGTAGGAGTGCTTTGGGTGTGCCAAACGTCACAATGTAACTGGGTGACTATAAAGGTGCACTACGGGTATCTCCGAAAGTGTCTGTTGGGTTGGCACGGATCGAGACTGGGATTTGTCACTCCGTGTGACGGAGAGGTATCTTTGGGCCCACTCGGTAATGCATCATCATAATGAGCTCAATGTGACTAAGGCGTTAGTCACGGGATCATGCATTGCGGTACGAGTAAAGAGACTTGCCGGTAACGAGATTGAACAAGGTATTGGGATACCGACGATCGAATCTCGGGCAAGTAACATACCGATTGACAAAGGGAATTGCATACGGATTGATTGAATCCTCGACACCGTGGTTCATCCGATGAGATCATCGTGGAACATGTGGGAGCCAACATGGGTATCCAGATCCCGCTGTTGGTTATTGACCGGAGAGGCGTCTCGGTCATGTCTGCAGGTCTCCCGAACCCGTAGGGTCTACACACTTAAGGTCCGGTGACGCTAGGGTTGTAGAGATATATGTATGCGGAAACCAAAAAGTTGTTCGGAGTCCCGGATGAGATCCCGGACGTCATGAGAGGTTCAGGATGGTCCGGAGGTGAAGAATTATATATAGGAAGTCCAGTTTCGGCCACCGGGAAAGTTTCGGGGGTTACCGGTATTGTACCGGGACCACCGGAAGGGTCTCGGGGGTCCACCGGGTGGGGCCACCTGTCCCGGAGGGCCCCTTGGGCCTCCCCCCATGCGCCTAGGGTTGGGAACCCTAGGGGGGGAGCTTCCCCCTTGCCTTGGGGGGCAAGGCACCCCTTTCCACCCCTTGGCCGCCGCCCCCCCAACCCTAGATGGGTTTTGGCCGGCCCCCCCCCCCTCCCAAGGGGGCCTATATAAAGGGGGGGAGGGAGGGCAGCAAACTACAGCCTTGGGCGCCTCCCTCCTCCCCTGCAACACCTCTCTTTCTCTCTCGCAGAAGCTCGGCGAAGCC
Organism: Triticum aestivum; assembly: GCF_018294505.1. Taxonomy (NCBI): domain Eukaryota; kingdom Viridiplantae; phylum Streptophyta; class Magnoliopsida; order Poales; family Poaceae; genus Triticum; species Triticum aestivum. The sequence continues at coordinate 654,755,607 of NC_057799.1, read as the reverse complement.
CTGCCGGAGACCCGCTACATCGACCACCACGCCGTCGTGCTGTTGGATCTCCATCAACCTCTCCTTCCCCCTTGCTGGATCAAGAAGGAGGAGACGTCGCTGCACCGTACGTGTGTTGAACGCGGAGGTGCCGTCCGTTCGGCACTCGGTCATCGGTGATTTGGATCACGGCGAGTACGACTCCGTCATCCACGTTCATTGGAACGCTTCCGCTCGCGATCTACAAGGGTATGTAGATGCACTCCTTTCCCCTCGTTGTTAGTAGACTCCATAGATGCATCTTGGTGAGCAGAGGAAAATTTTAAAATTATGCTACGATTCCCAACAGTGGCATCATGAGCCAGGTCTATGCGTAGTTACTATGCACGAGTAGAACACAAAGAAGTTGTGGGCGTTGAGTTTGCCAATTCTTCTTGCCGCTACTAGTCTTTTCTTGTTTCGGCGGCATTGTAGGATGAAGCGGCCCGGACCGACCTTACACGTACACTTACGTGAGACAGGTTCCACCGATTGACATGCACAAGTTGCATAAGGTGGCTAGCGGGTGTCTGTCTCTCCTACTTTAGTCGGAACGGATTCGATGAAAAGGGTCCTTATGAAGGGTAAATAGAAATTGGCAAATCACGTTGTGGTCATACGTAAGTAAGAAAACGTTCTTGCTAGAAACCTACAAACCACGTAAAAACTTGCAACAACAATTAGAGGACGTCAAACTTGTTTTTGCAGCAAGTGCTATGTGATGTGATATGGCCAGAAGATGTGTTGAATGATATATGTGATGTATGAGATTGATCATATTCTTGTAATAGGAATCACGACTTGCATGTCGATGATTATGACAACCGGCAGGAGCCATAGGAGTTGTCTTTATTATTTTGTATGACCTGCGTGTCATTGAATAACGCCATGTAAATTACCTTACTTTATTGCTAAACGCGTTAGCCATAGAAGTAGAAGTAATCGTTGGCGTGACGACTTCATGAAGACACAATGATGGAGATCATGGTGTCATGCCGGTGACGAAGATGATCATGGTGCCCTGAAGATGGAGATCAAAGGAGCATAATGATATTGGCCATATCATGTCACTATTTGATTGCATGTGATGTTTATCATGTTTTTGCATCTTATTTGCTTAGAACGACGGTAGCAAGTAGGATGATCCCTTATAATAATTTCAAGAAAGTGTTCACCCTAACTGTGCACCGTTGCGAAGGTTCGTCATTTCGAAGCACCACGTGATGATCGGGTGTGATAGATTCTAACGTTCGAATACAACGGGTGTTGACGAGCCTAGCATGTACAGACATGGCCTCGGAACACACGCAATACACTTAGGTTGACTTGACGAGCCTAGCATGTACAGACATGGCCTCGGAACATGGAGTACCGAAAGGTCGAGCATGAGTCGTATAGAAGATACGATCAACATGGAGATGTTCACCGATCTTGACTAGTCCGTCTCACGTGATGATCGGACACGGCCTAGTTAAACTCGGATCATGTTTCACTTAGATGACTAGAGGGATGTCTATCTGAGTGGGAGTTCATTAAATAATTTGATTAGATGAACTCAATTATCATGAACTTAGTCTAAAATCTTTACACTATGTATTGTAGATCAAATGGCCAACGTTGTCCTCAATTTCAACGCGTTCCTAGAGAAAACCAAGCTGAAAGATGATGGCAGCAACTATACGGACTGGGTCCGGAACCTGAGGCTCATCCTCATAGTAGCCAAGAAAGATTATGTCTTAGAAGCACCGCTAGGTGATGCACCAATCCCACAGAACCAAGACGTTATGAACGCTTGGCAATCATGTGCTGATGATTACTCCCTCGTTCAGTGCGGCATGCTTTACAGCTTAGAACCGGGTCTCCAAAAGCGTTTTGAGAAACATGAAGCATATGAGATGTTCGAGGAGCTGAAATGGTTTTTCAAGCTCATGCCCGGGTCGAGAGATATGATGTCTCCGACAAGTTCTTCAGCTGTAAAATGGAGGAGAACAGTTCTGTTAGTGAGCACATACTCAGAATGTCTGGGTTGCACAACCGCTTGTCTCAGCTGGGAGTTAATCTCCCGGATGACGTGGTCATTGACAGAATCCTCCAGTCGCTTCCACCAAGCTACAAGAGCTTTGTGATGAACTACAATATGCAGGGGATGGAAAAGACCATTCCTGAAGTGTATTCAATGCTGAAATCAGCGGAAGGGGAGATCAGAAAAGAACATCAAGTGTTAATGGTGAATAAAACCACCAAGTTCAAGAAGGGCAAGGGTAAGAAGAACTTCAAGAAGGACGGCAAGGGAGTTGCCGCGCCCGGTAAACCAGTTACTGGGAAGAAGTCAAAGAATGGACCCAAACCCGGGACTGAGTGCTTTTATTGCAAGGGAAGTGGTCACTGGAAGCGGAACTGCCCCAAATACTTAGCGGACAAGAAGAAGGCCGGTAACACCCAAGGTATATGTGATATACAAGTAATTGATGTGTACCTTACCAGTACTCGTAGTAGCTCCTAGGTATTTGATACCGGTGCGGTTGCTCATATTTGTAACTCAAAGCAGGAACTACGGAATAAACGGAGACTGGCAAAGGACGAGGTGACGATGCGCGTCGGGAATGGTTCCAAGGTCGATGTGATCGCCGTCGGCACGCTACCTCTGCATCTACCCACGGGATTAGTTTTAAACCTCAATAATTGTTATTTAGTGCCAGCTTTGAGCATGAACATTGTATCTGGATCTCGTTTAATTCGAGATGGCTACTCATTTAAATCCGAGAATAATGGTTGTTCTATTTATTTGAGAGATATGTTTTATGGTCATGCCCCGCTGGTCAATGGTTTATTTTTGATGAATCTCGAACGTGATGTTACACATGTTCATAGTGTGAATACCAAAAGATGTAAAGTTGATAACGATAGTCCCACATACTTGTGGCACTGCCGCCTTGGTCACATTGGTGTCAAGCGCATGAAGAAGCTCCATGCAGATGGACTTTTGGAGTCTCTTGATTACGAATCATTTGACACGTGCGAACCATGCCTCATGGGTAAGATGACCAAGACTCCGTTCTCCGGAACAATGGAGCGAGCAACCAACTTATTGGAAATCATACATACCGATGTGTGTGGTCCAATGAGTGTTGAGGCTCGCGGAGGAAATCGTTATGTTCTCACTCTCACTGATGATTTAAGTAGATATGGGTATGTCTACCTAATGAAACACAAGTCTGAAACCTTTGAAAATTTCAAGGAATTTCAGAGTGAAGTTGAGAATCAACGTGACAGGAAAATAAAATTCTTACGATCAGATCGTGGTGGAGAATATTTAAGTCACGAGTTTGGTGCACACTTAAGAAAATGTGGAATAGTTTCACAACTCACGCCGCCTGGAACACCTCAGAGAAATGGTGTGTCCGAACGTCGTAATCGCACTCTATTGGATATGGTGCGATCTATGATGTCTCTTACCGATTTACCGCTCTCATTTTGGGGTTATGCTTTAGAGACTGCCGCATTCACTTTAAATAGGGCTCCGTCTAAATCCGTTGAGACGACACCGTATGAATTATGGTTTGGGAAGAAACCTAAGCTGCCGTTTCTAAAAGTTTGGGGATGCGATGCTTATGTCAAGAAACTTCAACCTGAAAAGCTCAAACCCAAATCGGAAAAATGCGTCTTCATAGGATACCCTAAGGAAACTATTGGGTATACCTTCTACCTCAGATCCGAAGGCAAGATCTTCGTTGCCAAGAACGGGTCCTTTCTAGAGAAGGAGTTTCTCTCGAAAGAATTGAGTGGGAGGAAAGTGGAACTTGATAAGGTGATAGTCACCCCTTCCGAACCGGAAAGTAGCGCAGCGCGGGAAAGTGTTCTTGTGGTGCCTACACTGACTGGGGAGGAAGTTAATGATGATGATCATGAAGCTTCAGATCAAGTTACTGAACTTCGTAGGTCCACAAGGACACGTTCCGCACCAGAGTGGTACGGCAACCCTGTCCTGGAAATCATGTTGTTAGACAACGGTGAACCTTCGAACTACGAAGAAGCGATGGCGGGCCCGGATTCCGACAGATGGCTAGAAGCCATGAAATCCGAGATAGAATCCATGTATGAAAACAAAGTATGGACTTTGACTGACTTGCCCGATGAGCGGCGAGCCATAGAAAACAAATGGATCTTTAAGAAGAAGACGGACGCGGATGGTAATGTGACCATCTACAAAGCTCGACTTGTCGCTAAGGGTTATCGACAAGTTCAAGGGGTTGACTATGATGAGACTTTCTCACCCGTAGCGAAGCTGAAGTCCGTCCGAATCATGTTAGCAATTGCCGCATACTATGATTATGAGATATGGCAGATGGACGTCAAAACGGCATTCATTAACGGCTTCCTTAAGGAAGAGTTGTATATGATGCAACCGGAAGGTTTTGTCGATCCTAAGAATGCTAACAAAGTGTGCAAGCTCCAGCGCTCAATCTATGGGCTGGTGCAAGCATCTCGGAGTTGGAACATTCGCTTTGATGAGATGATCAAAGCGTTTGGGTTTACACAGACTTATGGAGAAGCCTGTGTTTACAAGAAAGTGAGTGGGAGCTCCGTAGCATTTCTCATATTATATGTGGATGACATACTATTGATGGGAAATGATATAGAATTCTTGGAAAGTATAAAGGCCTATTTGAATAAGTGTTTTTCAATGAAGGACCTTGGAGAAGCTGCTTATATATTAGGCATCAAGATCTATAGAGATAGATCAAGACGCCTCATTGGTCTTTCACAGAGTACATACCTTGACAAGATATTGAAGAAGTTCAGTATGGATCAGTCCAAGAAGGGGTTCTTGCCTGTATTGCAAGGTGTGCAATTGAGCACGACTCAATGCCCGACCACGGCAGAAGATATAGAAGAGATGAGTGTCATCCCCTATGCCTCGGCCATAGGGTCTATTATGTATGCCATGCTGTGTACCAGACCTGATGTAAACCTTGCCGTAAGTTTGGTAGGAAGGTACCAAAGTAATCCCGGCAAGGAACACTGGACAGCGGTCAAGAATATCCTGAAGTACCTGAAGAGGACTAAGGATATGTTTCTCGTTTATGGAGGTGACGAAGAGCTCGTCGTAAAGGGTTACGTCGACGCTAGCTTCGACACAGATCTGGATGACTCGAAGTCACAGACTGGATACGTGTATATTTTGCATGGAGGAGCAGTAAGCTGGTGCAGTTGCAAGCAAAGCGTCGTGGCGGGATCTACATGTGAAGCGGAGTACATGGCAGCCTCGGAGGCAGCACAGGAAGCAGTCTGGATGAAGGAGTTCATTACCGACCTAGGGGTGATTCCCAATGCGTCGGGCCCGATGACTCTCTTCTGTGACAACACTGGAGCTATTGCCCTTGCGAAGGAGCCCAGGTTTCACAGGAAGACCAGGCATATCAAGTGTCGCTTCAACTCCATCCGTGAAAGTGTTCAAAATGGATACATAGATATTTGTAAAGTACATACGGACCTGAATGTAGCAGATCCGTTGACTAAACCTCTCCCTAGGGCAAAACATGATCAACACCAGGACGCAATGGGTGTTCGATTCATCACAATGTAACTAGATTATTGACTCTAGTGCAAGTGGGAGACTGTTGGAAATATGCCCTAGAGGCAATAATAAATGGTTATTATTATATTTCTTTGTTCATGGTAATTGTCTATTATTCATGCTATAATTTTATTGTCCGGAAATCGTAATACATGTGTGAATACATAGACCACAACGTGTCCCTAGTAAGCCTCTAGTTGACTAGCTCGTTGATCAACAGATAGTCATGGTTTCCTGACTATGGACATTGGATGTCATTGATAACGGGATCACATCATTAGGAGAATGATGTGATGGACAAGACCCAATCCTAAGCATAGCATAAAAGATCGTGTAGTTTCGTTTGCTAGAGCTTTTCCAATGTCAAGTATCTTTTCCTTAGACCATGAGATCGTGCAACTCCCGGATACCGTAGGAGTGCTTTGGGTGTGCCAAACGTCACAACGTAACTGGGTGACTATAAAGGTGTACTACGGGTATCTCCGAAAGTGTCTGTTGGGTTGGCACGGATCGAGACTGGGATTTGTCACACCGTGTGACGGAGAGGTATCTCTGGGCCCACTCGGTAATGCATCATCATAATGAGCTCAATGTGACTAAGGCGTTAGTCACGAGATCATGCATTGCGGTACGAGTAAAGAGACTTGCCGGTAATGAGATTGAACAAGGTATTGGGATACCGACGATCGAATCTCGGGCAAGTAACATACCGATTGACAAAGGGAATTGCATACGGATTGATTGAATCCTCGACACCGTGGTTCATCCGATGAGATCATCGTGGAACATGTGGGAGCCAACATGGGTATCCAGATCCCGCTGTTGGTTATTGACCGGAGAGGCGTGTCGGTCATGTCTGCATGTCTCCCAAACCCGTAGGGTCTACACACTTAAGGTCCGGTGACGCTAGGGTTGTAGAGATATATGTATGCGGAAACCCGAAAGTTGTTCGAAGTCCCGGATGAGATCCCGGACGTCACGAGAGGTTCAGGAATGGTCCAGAGGTGAAGAATTATATATAGGAAGTCCAGTTTCGGCCACCGGGAAAGTTTCGGGGGTTACCGGTATTGTACCGGGACGACCGGAAGGGTCCCGGGGGTCCACCGGGTGGGGCCACCTGTCCCGGAGGGCCCCGTGGGCTGAAAGTGGAAGGGAACCAGCCCTTAGTGGGCTGGGGCGCCCCCCTTGGGCCTGCCCCCATGCGCCTAGGGTTGGGAACCCTAGGGGGGAGCTTCCCCCTTGCCTTGGGGAGCAAGGCACCCCTTTCCACCCCTTGGCCGCCGCCCCCCCAACCCTAGATGGGTTTTGGCCGCCCCCTCCCCTCCCAAGGGGGCCTATATAAAGGGGGGGAGGGAGGGCAGCAAACTACAGCCTTGGGCGCCTCCCTCCTCCCCTGCAACACCTCTCTCTCTCTCGCAGAAGCTCGGCGAAGCCCTGCCGGAGACCCGCTACATCCACCACCACGCCGTCGTGCTGTTGGATCTCCATCAACCTCTCCTTCCCCCTTGCTGGATCAAGAAGGAGGAGACGTCGCTGCACCGTACGTGTGTTGAACGCGGAGGTGCCGTCCGTTCGGCACTCGGTCATCGGTGATTTGGATCACGGCGAGTACGACTCCGTCATCCACGTTCATTGGAACGCTTCCGCTCGCGATCTACAAGGGTATGTAGATGCACTCCTTCCCCCTCGTTGTTAGTAGACTCCATAGATGCATCTTGGTGACTGTAGGAAAATTTTAAAATTATGCTACGATTCCCAACAGGGCACACCCCGGAGACGCGTGCCGGGCGTTTGCACTCGCCACAACACTTCCAAACTTGTGAGAGGCCGCCTACGCAAGATTTGGCGGCATGCCAGCCCCCGGAGGCCGGCGGCCATAGTCGTAGACACGCGAAGACCAATCCGCGTAGAGGGAATTGTTCAGATACTACTCCATCACGAACAATTATGAAAAATTACCATCACTCCTACAGCACATGTGCCCACGTCGTGTAAAAAACTCATGATTTTATCGCGCTTCGAGTATTTAATAATATTCACACCGCATCGTTACCGCAGAACGTCTACTACCGTGTCATCGCCGTTCATGAGGGGGGGCACACCCCGGAGACGCGTGCCGCGTCTTCGGACATGCCACCACACCACCCCGCATGTATGAGGGCCCGGTGCGACGCTCAGGTGGCATTGCTACCCACCCAGGGCCCCCGTCCCGCCTAACCCTGTAGCGTTTGACCATGGGTCTAGCCCTTTGACTTTGCACGGACGGGCTTTGAGCAGTGGACCTATCCACCCGGTTGTGTTAGGACAGCCCATAGGAACACTTTGGAGCAACATCCGGGCCAGTCCCACAGCAAGATCCCTCCGTGTAGACCCGACGCGTCCGTTTCCCCCTACAGGTGTCGGCGGCGGCGCCGTCCGTGAGGGGGGGGGCACACCCCGGAGCCGCGTGTCGTGCGTTTGCACCCGCCAGAACACTTCTAGACTTGTGAGAGGCCGCCTACGAAAGATTTGGCGGCATGCCAGCCCCCGGAGGCCGCCGGCCACAGTTGTAGACACTTGAAGAGCAATCCGCGTAGAGGGAATTGTTCAGATACTACTCCATCACGAACAATTATGGAAAATTACCATCAGTCCTACCGCACATGTGCCCACGTCGTGTAAAAAACTCATGATTTTATCGCGCTCCGAGTATTTAATAATATTCACGCCGCATCGTTACCGTAGAACGTCTACTACCGCGTCATCGCCGTTCGTGAGGGGGGGCACACCCCGGAGACGCGTGCCACCTCTTCGGACATGCCACCACACCACCCCGCATGTATGAGGGCCCGGTGCGACGCTCGGGTGGCATTACTACCCCAGGGTCCCTGTCCCGCCTAACCCTGTAGCGTTTGACCAGGGGATCTAACAATTTGACTTTGCACGGACGGGCTTCGAGTAGTGGACCTATCCACCCGGTTGTGGTTGGTCAGCCCATAGGAACACTTTGGAGCAACATCCGGGCCAGACCCACAGAAAGATCCCCTTCGTGTTGCCCCGACGTGTCCGTTTCCCCCCTCCTGGTGCCGGCTGTTGCGCCGTCCGTGAGGGGGGGCGCACCCCGTAGATGCGTGCCGGGCGTTTGCACCCGCCACAACACTTCCAGACTTGTGAGAAGCCGCCTACACAAGATTTGGCGGCATGCCAACCCCCGGAGGCCGCCGGCCACAGTCGTAGACACGCGAAGAGCAATCCGCGTAGATGGAATTGTTCAGATACTACTCCATCACGAACAATTATGAAAAATTACCATCAGTCCTATAGCACATGTGCCCACGTCGTGTAAAGAACTCATGATTTTATCGCGCTCCGAGTATTTAATAATATTCATGCCGCATAGTTACCGCAGAACGTCTACTACCGTGTCATCGCCGTTCGTGAGGGGGGGGGCACACCCCGGAGACGCGTGCCACCTCTTCGGGCATGCCACCACACCACCCCGCATGTATGAGGGCCCGATGCGATGCTCGGGTGGCATTACTACCCCCCCCCCCCAGGGCCCCCGTCCCGCCTAACCCTAGGACGTTTGACCACGGGGTCTAGCCCTTTGACTTTGCAAGGACAGGCTTTGAGTAGTGGACCTATCCACCCGGTTGTGTTAGGTCAGCCCATAGGAACACTTTGGAGCAACATCCGGGCCAGACCCACAGCAAGATCCCCTCCGTGTAGACTCGACGCGTCCGTTTCCCCCCTCCAGGTGCCGGCGGCGGCGCCGTCCGTGAGGGGGGGCACACCCCGGAGATGCGTGCCGGGCGTTTGCACCCACCACAACACTTCCAGACTTGTGAGAGGCCGCCTACGCAAGATTTGGTGGCATGCTAGCCCCGGAAGGCCGGTGCCACAGTCGTAGACACGCGAAGACCAATCCGTGTAGAGGGAATTGTTCAGATACTACTCCATCACGAACGATTATGAAAAATTACCATCAGTCCTGCAGCACATGTGCCCACGTCGTGTAAAAAACTCATGATTTTATGACGCTCCGAGTATTTAATAATATTCACGCCGCATCGTTAACGCAGAACGTCTACTACCGTGTCATCGCCGTTCGTGAGGGGGGGCACACCCCGGAGACGCGTGCCGCCTCTTCGGACATGCCACCACACCACCCCGCATGTATGAGGGCCCGGTGCGATGCTCGGGTGGCATTGCTACCCACCCAGGTCCCCCGTCCCGCCTAACCCTGTAGCGTTTGACCACGGGATCTAGCCCTTTGACTTTGCACGGACGGGCTTTGAGCAGTGGACCTATCCACCCGGCTGTGTTAGGTCAGCCCATAGGAACACTTTTGAGCAACATCCGGGCCAGACCCACAGCAAGATTCCTCCGTGTAGACCCGACGCGTCCGTTTCCCCCTACAGGTTTCGGCGGCGGCGCCGTCCGTGAGGGGGGGCACACCCCGGAGATGCGTGTCGGGCGTTTGCACCCGCCACAACACTTCCAGACTTGTGAGAGGCCGCCTACGCAAGATTTGGCGGCATGCCAGCCCCCGGAGGCCGCCGGCCAAAGTTGTAGACACGTGAAGAGCAATCCGCGTAGAGGAAATGGTTCAGATACTACTCCATCACGAACAATTATGGAAAATTACCATCAGTCCTACAGCACATGTGCCCACGTCGTGTAAAAAACTCATGATTTTATCGCGCTCCGAGTATTTAATAATATTCACGCCGCATCGTTACCGCAGAACGTGTACTACCGCGTCATCGCCGTTCGTGAGGGGGGCACACCGCGGAGACGCGTGCCGCCTCTTCGGACATGCCACCACACGACACCGCATGTAGGAGGGCCCGGTGCGATGCTCGGATCGCATAGCTACCCCCCGGGGCGCCCGTCCCGCCTAACCCTGTATTGTTTGACCAGGGGATCTATCCCTTTGACTTCGCACGGACGGGCTTTGAGCAATGGACCTATCCACCCGGTTGTGGTAGGTCAGCCCATAGGAACACTTTGGAGCAACATCCGGGCCAGACCCACAGAAAGATCCCCTTCGTGTTGCCCCGACGCGTCCATTTCCCCCCTCCAGGTGCCGGCGGCGGCGCCGTCCGTGAGGGGGGGCACACCCCAGAAATGCGTGGCGGGCGTTTGCACCGGCCACAACACTTCGAGACTTGTGAGAGGCCGCCTACGCAAGATTTGGCGGCATGCGAGCCCCCGGAGGCCGCCGGCCACAGTCGTAGACACGCGAAGACCAATCCGCGTAGAGGGAATTGTTCAGATACTACTCCATCACGAACAATTATGAAAAATTACCATCAATCCTACAGCACATGTGCCCACGTCGTGTAAAAAACTCATGATTTTATCGCGCTCCGAGTATTTAATAATATTCACGCGCATCGTTACCGCAGAACGTCTATTACCGTGTCATCGCCGTTCGTGAGGGGGGGCACACCCTGGAGACGCGTGCCGCCTCTTAGGACATGCCACCACACCACCCTGCATGTATGAGGGACCGATGCCATGCTCGGGTGGCATTGCTACCCCCCCAGGGCCCCCGTCCCGCCTAACCTTGTAGCGTTTGACCACGGGATCTAGCCCTTTGACTTTGCACGGACGGGCTATGAGCAGTGGACCTATCCACCCGGCTGTGTTAGGTCAGCCCATAGGAACACTTTGGAGCAACATCCGGGCCAGACCCACAGCAAGATCCCCTCCGTGAAGACCCGACGCGTCCGTTTCCCCCCTCTAGGTGTCGGCGGCGGCACCGTCCGTGAGGGGGGGCATACCCCGAAGATGCGTGCCGGGCGTTTTCGCCCGCCACAACACTTCCAGACTTGTGAGAGGCCGCCTACGCAAGATTTGGCGGCATGACAACCCCCGGCCACAGTCGTAGACACGCGATGAGCTATCCGCGTAGAGGGAATTGTTCGGATACTACTCCATCACGAACAATTATGAAAAATTACCATCAGTCCTACAGCACATGTGCCCACGTCGTGTAAAAAACTCATGATTTTATCGTGCTCCAAGTACTTAATAATATTCACGCCGCATCGTTACCGCAGAACGCCTACTACCGTCTCATCGCCGTTCGTGAGGGGGGGCACACCCCGGAGACACGTGTCGCCTCTTCGGCCATGCCACCACACAACCACGCATGTATGAGGGCCCGATGCGATGCTCGGGTGGCATTACTACCCCCCCCCCCAGGGCCCCCGTCCCGCCTAACCCTAGGACGTTTGACCACGGGGTCTAGCCCTTTGAATTTGCAAGGACAGGCTTTGAGTAGTGGACCTATCCACCCGGTTGTGTTAGGTCAGCCCATAGGAACACTTTGGAGCAACATCCGGGCCAGACCCACAGCAAGATCCCCTCCGTGTAGACTCGACGCGTCCGTTTCCCCCCTCCAGGTGCCGGCGGCGGCGCCGTCCGTGAGGGGGGGGCACACCCCGGAGATGCGTGCCGGGCGTTTGCACCCGCCACAACACTTCCAGACTTGTGAGAGGCCGCCTACGCAAGATTTGGTGGCATGCTAGCCCCGGAAGGCCGGTGCCACAGTCGTAGACACGCGAAGACCAATCCGTGTAGAGGGAATTGTTCAGATACTACTCCATCACGAACGACTGTGAAAAATTACCATCAGTCCTGCAGCACATGTGCCCACGTCGTGTAAAAAACTCATGATTTTATGACGCTCCGAGTATTTAATAATATTCACGCCGCATCGTTAACGCAGAACGTCTACTACCGTGTCATCGCCGTTCGTGAGGGGGGCACACCCCGGAGACGCGTGCCGCCTCTTCGGACATGCCACCACACCACCCCGCATGTATGAGGGCCCGGTGCGATGCTCGGGTGGCATTGCTACCCACCCAGGTCCCCCGTCCCGCCTAACCCTGTAGCGTTTGACCACGGGATCTAGCCCTTTGACTTTGCACGGACGGGCTTTGAGCAGTGGACCCATCCACCCGGCTGTGTTAGGTCAGCCCATAGGAACACTTTTGAGCAACATCCGGGCCAGACCCACAGCAAGATTCCTCCGTGTAGACCCGACGCGTCCGTTTCCCCCCTACAGGTTTCGGCGGCGGCGCCGTCCGTGAGGGGGGGCACACCCCGGAGATGCGTGTCGGGCGTTTGCACCCGCCACAACACTTCCAGACTTGTGAGAGGCCGCCTACGCAAGATTTGGCGGCATGCCAGCCCCCGGAGGCCGCCGGCCAAAGTTGTAGACACGTGAAGAGCAATCCGCGTAGAGGGAATTGTTCAGATACTACTCCATCACGAACAATTATGGAAAATTACCATCAGTCCTACAGCACATGTGCCCACGTCGTGTAAAAAACACATGATTTTATAGCGCTCCGAGTATTTAATAATATTCACGCCGCATCGTTACCGCGGAACGTCTACTACCGCATCATCGCCGTTCGTGAGGGGGGCACACCGCGGAGACGCGTTCCGCCTCTTCGGACATGCCACCACACGACACCGCATGTAGGAGGGCCCGGTGCGACGCTCGGATGGCATAGCTACCCCCCGGGGCGCCCGTCCCGCCTAACCCTGTATTGTTTGACCAGGGGATCTATCCCTTTGACTTCGCACGGACGCGCTTTGAGCAATGGACCTATCCACCCGGTTGTGGTAGGTCAGCCCATAGGAACACTTTGGAGCAACATCCGGGCCAGACCCACAGAAAGATCCCCTTCGTGTTGCCCCGACGCGTCCATTTCCCCCCTCCAGGTGCCGGCGGCGGCGCCGTCCGTGAGGGGGGGCACACCCCAGAAATGCGTGGCGGGCGTTTGCACCGGCCACAACACTTCGAGACTTGTGAGAGGCCGCCTACGCAAGATTTGGCGGCATGCCAGCCCCCGGAGGCCGCCGGCCACAGTCGTAGACACGCGAAGACCAATCCGCGTAGAGGGAATTGTTCAGATACTACTCCATCACGAACAATTATGAAAAATTACCATCAATCCTACAGCACATGTGCCCACGTCGTGTAAAAAACTCATGATTTTATCGCGCTCCGAGTATTTAATAATATTCACGCGCATCGTTACCGCAGAACGTCTATTACCGTGTCATCGCCGTTCGTGAGGGGGGGCACCCCCTGGAGACGCGTGCCGCCTCCTAGGACATGCCACCACACCACCCTGCATGTATGAGGGACCGATGCCATGCTCGGGTGGCATTGCTACCCCCCAGGGCCCCCGTCCCGCCTAACCTTGTAGCGTTTGACCACGGGATCTAGCCCTTTGACTTTGCACGGACGGGCTATGAGCAGTGGACCTATCCACCCGGCTGTGTTAGGTCAGCCCATTGGAACACTTTGGAGCAACATCCGGGCCAGACCCACAGCAAGATCCCCTCCGTGTAGACCCGACGCGTCCGTTTCCCCCCTCTAGGTGTCGGCGGCGGCACCGTCCGTGGGGGGGGCATACCCCGGAGACGCGTGCCGGGCGTTTGCGCCCGCCACAACACTTCCAGACTTGTGAGAGGCCGCCTACGCAAGATTTGGCGGCATGACAACCCCCGGAGGCCGCCGGCCACAGTCGTAGACACGCGAAGAGCTATCCGCGTAGAGGGAATTGTTCAGATACTACTCCATCACGAACAATTATGAAAAATTACCATCAGTCCTACAGCACATGTGCCCACGTCGTGTAAAAAACTCATGATTTTATCGTGCTCCAAGTACTTAATAATATTCACGCCGCATCGTTACCGCAGAACGCCTACTACCGTCTCATCGCCGTTCGTGAGGGGGGGCACACCCCGGAGACACG
>NC_057799.1:654733713-654740997 GCF_018294505.1 Triticum aestivum | reverse complement strand
ACGTTTGACCACGGGGTCTAGCCCTTTGACTTTGCAAGGACAGGCTTTCAGTAGTGGACCTATGCACCCGGTTGTGTTAGGTCAGCCCATAGGAACACTTTGGAGCAACATCCGGGCCAGACCCACAGCAAGATCCCCTCCGTGTAGACTCGACGCGTCCGTTTCCCCCCTCCAGGTGCCGGCGGCGGCGCCGTCCGTGAGGGGGGGCACACCCCGGAGATGCGTGCCGGGCGTTTGCACCCGCCACAACACTTCCAGACTTGTGAGAGGCCGCCTACGCAAGATTTGGTGGCATGCTAGCCCCGGAAGGCCGGTGCCACAGTCGTAGACACGCGAAGACCAATCCGTGTAGAGGGAATTGTTCAGATACTACTCCATCACGAACGATTATGAAAAATTACCATCAGTCCTGCAGCACATGTGCCCACGTCGTGTAAAAAACTCATGATTTTATGACGCTCCGAGTATTTAATAATATTCACGCCGCATCGTTAACGCAGAACGTCTACTACCGTGTCATCGCCGTTCGTGAGGGGGGGCACACCCCGGAGACGCGTGCCGCCTCTTCGGACATGCCACCACACCACCCCGCATGTATGAGGTCCCGGTGCGATGCTCGGGTGGCATTGCTACCCACCCAGGTCCCCCGTCCCGCCTAACCCTGTAGCGTTTGACCACGGGATCTAGCCCTTTGACTTTGCACGGACGGGCTTTGAGCAGTGGACCTATCCACCCGGCTGTGTTAGGTCAGCCCATAGGAACACTTTTGAGCAACATCCGGGCCAGACCCACAGCAAGATTCCTCCGTGTAGACCCGACGCGTCCGTTTCCCCCCTACAGGTTTCGGCGGCGGCGCCGTCCGTGAGGGGGGGCACACCCCGGAGATGCGTGTCGGGCGTTTGCACCCGCCACAACACTTCCAGACTTGTGAGAGGCCGCCTACGCAAGATTTGGCGGCATGCCAGCCCCCGGAGGCCGCCGGCCAAAGTTGTAGACACGTGAAGAGCAATCCGCGTAGAGGAAATTGTTCAGATACTACTCCATCACGAACAATTATGGAAAATTACCATCAGTCGTACAGCACATGTGCCCACGTCGTGTAAAAAACTCATGATTTTATCGCGCTCCGAGTATTTAATAATATTCACGCCGCATCGTTACCGCAGAACGTCTACTACCGCGTCATCGCCGTTCATGAGGGGGGCCCACCGCGGAGACGCGTGCCGCCTCTTCGGACATGCCACCACACGACACCGCATGTAGGAGGGCCCGGTGCGACGCTCGGATGGCATAGCTACCCCCCGGGGCGCCCGTCCCGCCTAACCCTGTATTGTTTGACCAGGGGATCTATCCCTTTGACTTCGCACGGACGGGCTTTGGGCAATGGACCTATCCACCCGGTTCTGGTAGGTCAGCCCATAGGAACACTTTGGAGCAACATCCGGGCCAGACCCACAGAAAGATCCCCTTCGTGTTGCCCCGACGCGTCCATTTCCCCCCTCCAGGTGCCGGCGGCGGCGCCGTCCGTGAGGGGGGGGGCACACCCCAGAAATGCGTGGCGGGCGTTTGCACCGGCCACAACACTTCGAGACTTGTGAGAGGCCGCCTACGCAAGATTTGGCGGCATGCCAGCCCCCAGAGGCCGCCGGCCACAGTCGTAGACACGCGAAGACCAATCCGCGTAGAGGGAATTGTTCAGATACTACTCCATCACGAACAATTATGAAAAATTACCATCAATCCTACAGCACATGTGCCCACGTCATGTAAAAAACTCATGATTTTATCGCGCTCCGAGTATTTAATAATAGTCACGCGCATCGTTACCGCAGAACGTCTATTACCGTGTCATCGCCGTTCGTGAGGGGGGGCACACCCTGGAGACGCGTGCCGCCTCTTAGGACATGCCACCACACCACCTTGCATGTATGAGGGACCGATGCCATGCTCGGGTGGCATTGCTACCCCCCCAGGGCCCCCGTCCCGCCTAACCTTGTAGCGTTTGACCACGGGATCTAACCCTTTGACTTTGCACGGACGGGCTATGAGCAGTGGACCTATCCACCCGGCTGTGTTAGGTCAGCCCATAGGAACACTTTGGAGCAACATCCGGGCCAGACCCACAGCAAGATCCCCTCCGTGTAGACCCGACGCGTCCGTTTCCCCCCTCTAGGTGTCGGCGGCGGCACCGTCCGTGAGGGGGGGGCATACCCCGGAGACGCGTGCCGGGCATTTGCGCCCGCCACAACACTTCCAGACTTGTGAGAGGCCGCCTACGCAAGATTTGGCGGCATGACAACCCCCGGAGGCCGCCGGCCACAGCCGTAGACACGCGAAGAGCTATCCGCGTAGAGGGAATTGTTCAGATACTACTCCATCACGAACAATTATGAAAAATTACCATCAGTCCTACAGCACATGTGCCCACGTCGTGTAAAAAACTCATGATTTTATCGTGCTCCAAGTACTTAATAATATTCACGCCGCATCGTTACCGCAGAACGCCTACTACCGTGTCATCGCCGTTCGTGAGGGGGGGCACACCCCGGAGACACGTGTCGCCTCTTCGGACATGCCACCACACAACCACGCATGTATGAGGGCCCGATGCGATGCTCGGGTGGCATTACTACCCCCCCCACAGGGCCCCCGTCCCGCCTAACCCTAGGACGTTTGACCACGGGGTCTAGCCCTTTGACTTTGCAAGGACAGGCTTTGAGTAGTGGACCCATCCACCTGGTTGTGTTAGGTCAGCCCATAGGAACACTTTGGAGCAACATCCGGGCCAGACCCACAGCAAGATCCCCTCCGTGTAGACTCGACGCGTCCGTTTCCCCCCTCCAGGTGCCGGCGGCGGCGCCGTCCGTGAGGGGGGGCACACCCAGGAGATGCGTGCCGGGCGTTTGCACCCGCCACAACACTTCCAGACTTGTGAGAGGCCGCCTACGCAAGATTTGGTGGCATGCTAGCCCCGGAAGGCCGGTGCCACAGTCGTAGACACGCGAAGACCAATCCGTGTAGAGGGAATTGTTCAGATACTACTCCATCACGAACGATTATGAAAAATTATCATCAGTCCTGCAGCACATGTGCCCACGTCGTGTAAAAAACCCATGATTTTATGACGCTCCGAGTATTTAATAATATTCACGCCGCATCGTTAACGCAGAACGTCTACTACCGTGTCATCGCCGTTCGTGAGGGGGGGCACACCCCGGAGACGCGTGCCGCCTCTTCGGACATGCCACCACACCACCCCGCATGTATGAGGGCCCGGTGCGATGCTCGGGTGGCATTGCTACCCACCCAGGTCCCCCGTCCCGCCTAACCCTGTAGCGTTTGACCACGGGATCTAGCCCTTTGACTTTGCACGGACGGGCTTTGAGCAGTGGACCTATCCACCCGGCTGTGTTAGGCCAGCCCATAGGAACACTTTTGAGCAACATCCGGGCCAGACCCACAGCAAGATTCCTCCGTGTAGACCCGACGCGTCCGTTTCCCCCCTACAGGTTTCGGCGGCGGCGCCGTCCGTGAGGGGGGGCACACCCCAGAGATGCGTGTCGGGCGTTTGCACCCGCCACAACACTTCCAGACTTGTGAGAGGCCGCCTACGCAAGATTTGGCGGCATGCCAGCCCCCGGAGGCCGCCGGCCAAAGTTGTAGACACGTGAAGAGCAATCCGCGTAGAGGAAATTTTTCAGATACTACTCCATCACGAACAATTATGGAAAATTACCATCAGTACTACAGCACATGTGCCCACGTCGTGTAAAAAACTCATGATTTTATCGCGCTCCGAGTATTTAATAATATTCACGCCGCATCGTTACCGCAGAACGTCTACTACCGCGTCATCGCCGTTCATGAGGGGGGCACACCGCGGAGACGCGTGCCGCCTCTTCGGACATGCCACCACACGACACCGCATGTAGGAGGGCCCGGTGCGACGCTCGGATGGCATAGCTACCCCCCGGGGCGCCCGTCCCGCCTAACCCTGTATTGTTTGACCAGGGGATCTATCCCTTTGACTTCGCACGGACGGGCTTTGAGCAATGGACCTATCCACCCGGTTCTGGTAGGTCAGCCCATAGGAACACTTTGGAGCAACATCCGGGCCAGACCCACAGAAAGATCCCCTTCGTGTTGCCCCGACGCGTCCATTTCCCCCCTCCAGGTGCCGGCGGCGGCGCCGTCCGTGAGGGGGGGGGGGGCACACCCCAGAAATGCGTGGCGGGCGTTTGCACCGGCCACAACACTTCGAGACTTGTGAGAGGCCGCCTACGCAAGATTTGGCGGCATGCCAGCCCCCGGAGGCCGCCGGCCACAGTCGTAGACACGCGAAGACCAATCCGCGTAGAGGGAATTGTTCAGATACTACTCCATCACGACAATTATGAAAAATTACCATCAATCCTACAGCACATGTGCCCACGTCGTGTAAAAAACTCATGATTTTATCGCGCTCCGAGTATTTAATAATAGTCACGCGCATCGTTACCGCAGAACGTCTATTACCGTGTCATCGCCGTTCGTGAGGGGGGGCACACCCTGGAGACGCGTGCCGCCTCTTAGGACATGCCACCACACCACCTTGCATGTATGAGGGACCGATGCCATGCTCGGGTGGCATTGCTACCCCCCAGGGCCCCCGTCCCGCCTAACCTTGTAGCGTTTGACCACGGGATCTAGCCCTTTGACTTTGCACGGACGGGCTATGAGCAGTGGACCTATCCACCCGGCTGTGTTAGGTCAGCCCATAGGAACACTTTGGAGCAACATCCGGGCCAGACCCACAGCAAGATCCCCTCCGTGTAGACCCGACGCGTCCGTTTCCCCCCTCTAGGTGTCGGCGGCGGCACCGTCCGTGAGGGGGGGGGGCATACCCCGGAGACGCGTGCCGGGCGTTTGGGCCCGCCACAACACTTCCAGACTTGTGAGAGGCCGCCTACGCAAGATTTGGCGGCATGACAACCCCCGGAGGCCGCCGGCCACAGTCGTGGACACGCGAAGAGCTATCCGCGTAGAGGGAATTGTTCAGATACTACTCCATCACGAACAATTATGAAAAATTACCATCAGTCCTACAGCACATGTGCCCACGTCGTGTAAAAAACTCATGATTTTATCGTGCTCCAAGTACTTAATAATATTCACGCCGCATCGTTACCGCAGAACGCCTACTACCGTGTCATCGCCGTTCGTGAGGGGGGGCACACCCCGGAGACACGTGTCGCCTCTTCGGACATGCCACCACACAACCACGCATGTATGAGGGCCCGATGCGATGCTCGGGTGGCATTACTACCCCCCCCACAGGGCCCCCGTCCCGCCTAACCCTAGGACGTTTGACCACGGGGTCTAGCCCTTTGACTTTGCAAGGACAGGCTTTGAGTAGTGGACCCATCCACCCGGTTGTGTTAGGTCAGCCCATAGGAACACTTTGGAGCAACATCCGGGCCAGACCCACAGCAAGATCCCCTCCGTGTAGACTCGACGCGTCCGTTTCCCCCCTCCAGGTGCCGGCGGCGGCGCCGTCCGTGAGGGGGGGCACACCCCGGAGATGCGTGCCGGGCGTTTGCACCCGCCACAACACTTCCAGACTTGTGAGAGGCCGCCTACGCAAGATTTGGTGGCATGCTAGCCCCGGAAGGCCGGTGCCACAGTCGTAGACACGCGAAGACCAATCCGTGTAGAGGGAATTGTTCAGATACTACTCCATCACGAACGATTATGAAAAATTACCATCAGTCCTGCAGCACATGTGCCCACGTCGTGTAAAAAACTCATGATTTTATGACGCTCCGAGTATTTAATAATAGTCACGCGCATCGTTACCGCAGAACGTCTACTATCGTGTCATCGCCGTTCGTGAGGGGGGGCACACCCCGGAGACGCGTGCCGCCTCTTCGGACATGCCACCACACCACCCCACATGTATGAGGGCCCGGTGCGATGCTCGGGTGGCATTGCTACCCACCCAGGTCCCCCGTCCCGCCTAACCCTGTAGCGTTTGACCACGGGATCTAGCCCTTTGACTTTGCACGGACGGGCTATGAGCAGTGGACCTATCCACCCGGCTGTGTTAGGTCAGCCCATAGGAACACTTTGGAGCAACATCCGGGCCAGACCCACAGCAAGATTCCTCCGTGTAGACCCGACGCGTCCGTTTCCCCCCTCTAGGTTTCGGCGGCGGCGCCGTCCGTGAGGGGGGGGGGCATACCCCGGAGACGCGTGCCGGGCGTTTGGGCCCGCCACAACACTTCCAGACTTGTGAGAGGCCGCCTACGCAAGATTTGGCGGCATGACAACCCCCGGAGGCCGCCGGCCACAGTCGTGGACACGCGAAGAGCTATCCGCGTAGAGGGAATTGTTCAGATACTACTCCATCACGAACAATTATGAAAAATTACCATCAGTCCTACAGCACATGTGCCCACGTCGTGTAAAAAACTCATGATTTTATCGTGCTCCAAGTACTTAATAATATTCACGCCGCATCGTTACCGCAGAACGCCTACTACCGTGTCATCGCCGTTCGTGAGGGGGGGCACACCCCGGAGACACGTGTCGCCTCTTCGGACATGCCACCACACCACCACGCATGTATGAGGGCCCGATGCGATGCTCGGGTGGCATTACTACCCCCCCCCCCCCAGGGCCCCCGTCCCGCCTAACCCTAGGACGTTTGACCACGGGGGTCTAGCCCTTTGACTTTGCAAGGACGGGCTTTGAGTAGTGGACCTATCCACCCGGTTGTGTTAGGTCAGCCCATAGGAACACTTTGGAGCAACATCCGGGCCAGACCCACAGCAAGATCCCCTCCGTGTAGACTCGACGCGTCCGTTTCCCCCCTCCAGGTGCCGGTGGCGGCGCCGTCCGTGAGGGGGGGCACACCCCGGAGATGCGTGCCGGGCGTTTGCACCCGCCACAACACTTCCAGACTTGTGAGAGGCCGCCTACGCAAGATTTGGTGGCATGCTAGCCCCGGAAGGCCGGTGCCACAGTCGTAGACACGCGAAGACCAATCCGTGTAGAGGGAATTGTTCAGATACTACTCCATCACGAACGATTATGAAAAATTACCATCAGTCCTGCAGCACATGTGCCCACGTCGTGTAAAAAACTCATGATTTTATGACGCTCCGAGTATTTAATAATATTCACGCCGCATCGTTAACGCAGAACGTCTACTACCGTGTCATCGCCGTTCGTGAGGGGGGGCACACCCCGGAGACGCGTGCCGCCTCTTCGGACATGCCACCACACCACCCCGCATGTATGAGG
>NC_057799.1:654718987-654733703 GCF_018294505.1 Triticum aestivum | reverse complement strand
GACCCACAGCAAGATCCCCTCCGTGTAGACTCGACGCGTCCGTTTCCCCCCTCCAGGTGCCGGTGGCGGCGCCGTCCGTGAGGGGGGGCACACCCCGGAGATGCGTGCCGGGCGTTTGCACCCGCCACAACACTTCCAGACTTGTGAGAGGCCGCCTACGCAAGATTTGGTGGCATGCTAGCCCCGGAAGGCCGGTGCCACAGTCGTAGACACGCGAAGACCAATCCGTGTAGAGGGAATTGTTCAGATACTACTCCATCACGAACGATTATGAAAAATTACCATCAGTCCTGCAGCACATGTGCCCACGTCGTGTAAAAAACTCATGATTTTATGACGCTCCGAGTATTTAATAATATTCACGCCGCATCGTTAACGCAGAACGTCTACTACCGTGTCATCGCTGTTCGTGAGGGGGGGCACACCCCGGAGACGCGTGCCGCCTCTTCGGACATGCCACCACACCACCCCGCATGTATGAGGTCCCGGTGCGATGCTCGGGTGGCATTGCTACCCACCCAGGTCCCCCGTCCCGCCTAACCCTGTAGCGTTTGACCACGGGATCTAGCCCTTTGACTTTGCACGGACGGGCTTTGAGCAGTGGACCTATCCACCCGGCTGTGTTAGGTCAGCCCATAGGAACACTTTTGAGCAACATCCGGGCCAGACCCACAGCAAGATTCCTCCGTGTAGACCCGACGCGTCCGTTTCCCCCCAACAGGTTTCGGCGGCGGCGCCGTCCGTGAGGGGGGGCACACCCCGGAGATGCGTGTCGGGCGTTTGCACCCGCCACAACACTTCCAGACTTGTGAGAGGCCGCCTACGCAAGATTTGGCGGCATGCCAGCCCCCGGAGGCCGCCGGCCATAGTTGTAGACACGTGAAGAGCAATCCGCGTAGAGGGAATTGTTCAGATACTACTCCATCACGAACAATTATGGAAAATTACCATCAGTCCTACAGCACATGTGCCCACGTCGTGTAAAAAACTCATGATTTTATCGCGCTCCGAGTATTTAATAATATTCACGCCGCATCGTTACCGCAGAACGTCTACTACCGCGTCATCGCCGTTCGTGAGGGGGGCACACCGCGGAGACGCGTGCCGCCTCTTCGGACATGCCACCACACGACACCGCATGTAGGAGGGCCCGGTGCAACGCTCGGATGGCATAGCTACCCCCCGGGGCGCCCGTCCCGCCTAACCCTGTATTGTTTGACCAGGGGATCTATCCCTTTGACTTCGCACGGACGGGCTTTGAGCAATGGACCTATCCACCCGGTTGTGGTAGGTCAGCCCATAGGAACACTTTGGAGCAACATCCGGGCCAGACCCACAGAAAGATCCCCTTCGTGTTGCCCCGACGCGTCCATTTCCCCCCTCCAGGTGCCGGCGGCGGCGCCGTCTGTGAGGGGGGGCACACCCCAGAAATGCGTGGCGGGCGTTTGCACCGGCCACAACACTTCGAGACTTGTGAGAGGCCGCCTACGCAAGATTTGGCGGCATGCCAGCCCCCGGAGGCCGCCGGCCACAGTCGTAGACACGCGAAGACCAATCCGCGTAGAGGGAATTGTTCAGATACTACTCCATCACGAACAATTATGAAAAATTACCATCAATCCTACAGCACATGTGCCCACGTCGTGTAAAAAACTCATGATTTTATCGTGCTCCGAGTATTTAATAATATTCACGCGCATCGTTACCGCAGAACGTCTATTACCGTGTCGTCGCCGTTCGTGAGGGGGGGCACACCCTGGAGACGCGTGCCGCCTCTTAGGACATGCCACCACACCACCCTGCATGTATGAGGGACCGATGCCATGCTCGGGTGGCATTGCTACCCCCCCAGGGCCCCCGTCCCGCCTAACCTTGTAGCGTTTGACCACGGGATCTAGCCCTTTGACTTTGCACGGACGGGCTATGAGCAGTGGACCTATCCACCCGGCTGTGTTAGGTCAGCCCATAGGAACACTTTGGAGCAACATCCGGGCCAGACCCACAGCAAGATCCCCTCCGTGTAGACCCGACGCGTCCGTTTCCCCCCTCTAGGTGTCGGCGGCGGCCCCGTCCGTGAGGGGGGGGCATACCCCGGAGACGCGTGCCGGGCGTTTGCGCCCGCCACAACACTTCCAGACTTGCGAGAGGCCGCCTACGCAAGATTTGGCGGCATGACAACCCCCGGAGGCCGCCGGCCACAGTCGTAGACACGCGAAGAGCTATCCGCGTAGAGGGAATTGTTCAGATACTACTCCATCACGAACAATTATGAAAAATTACCATCAGTCCTACAGCACATGTGCCCACGTCGTGTAAAAAACTCATGATTTTATCGTGCTCCAAGTACTTAATAATATTCACGCCGCATCGTTACCGCAGAACGCCTACTACCGTGTCATCGCCGTTCGTGAGGGGGGGCACACCCCGGAGACACGTGTCGCCTCTTCGGACATGCCACCACACAACCACGCATGTATGAGGGCCCGGTGCGACGCTCGGGTGGCATTGCTACCCACCCAGGGCCCCCGTCCCGCCTAACCCTATAAAGTTTGACCACGGGATCTAACCCTTTGACTTTGCACGGACGGGCTTTGAGCAGTGGACCTATCCACCTGGTTGTGTTAGGTCAGCCCACAGGAACACTTTGGAGCAACATCCGGGCCAGACGCATAGCAAGATCCCCTCCGTGTAGATCCGACGCGTCCGTTTGCACCCTCCAGGTGCCGGCGGCGGCGCCGTCCGTGAGGGGGGGCACACCCCGGAGACGCGTTCCGGGCGTTTGCGCCCGCCACAACACTTCCAGACTTGTGAGAGGCCGCCTACGCAAGATTTGGCGGCATGCTAACCCCCGGAGGCTGCGGGCCACAGTTGTAGACACGTGAAGAGCAATCCGCGTAGAGGGAATTGTTCAGATACTACTCCATCACGAACAATTATGAAAAATTACCATCAGTCCTACAACACATGTGCCCACGTCGTGTAAAAAACTCTTGATTTTATCGCGCTCTGAGTATTTAATAATATTCATGCCGCATCGTTACCGCAGAACGTCTACTACCGTGTCATCGCCGTTCGTGAGGGGGCGGGGGCACACCCCGGAGACGCGTGCCGCCTCTTCAGACATGCCACCACACCACCGTGCATGTATGAGGGCCCGATGCGACGCTCGGATGGCATTGCTACCCCCCGGGGCCCCCGTCCCGCCTAACCCTGTAGCGTTTGACCACGGGATCTAGCCCTTTGACTTTGCACGGACGGGCTATGAGCAGTGGACCTATCCACCCGGCTGTGTTAGGTCAGCCCATAGGAACACTTTGGAGCAACATCCGGGCCAGACCCACAGCAAGATCCCCTCCGTGCTGACCCGACGCATCCGTTTCCCCCCTCTAGGTGCCGGCGGCGGCACCGTCCGTGAGGGGGGGCATACCCCGGAGACGCGTGCCGGGCGTTTGCACCCGCCACAACACTTCCAGACTTGTGAGAGGCCGCCTACGCAAGATTTGGCGGCATGCTAGCCCCCGGAGGCCGCCGGCCACAGTCGTAGACACGCGAAGAGCTATCCGCGTAGAGGGAATTGTTCAGATACTACTCCATCACGAACAATTATGAAAAATTACCATCAGTCCTACAGCACATGTGCCCACGTCGTGTAAAAAACTCATGATTTTATCGTGCTCCGAGTATTTAATAATATTCACGCCGCATCGTTACTGCAGAACGCCTACTACCGTGTCATCGCCGTTCGTGAGGGGGGCACACCCCGGAGACGCGTGCCGCCTCTTCGGACATGCCACCACACCACCCCGCATGTATGAGGGCCTGGTGCGACGCTCGGGTGGCATTGCTACCCCCTAGGGGCCCCCGTCCCGCCTAACCCTAGGACGTTTGACCACGGGGTCTAGCCCTTTGACTTTGCAAGGACGGGCTTTGAGCAGTGGACCTATCCACCCGTTTGTGTTAGGTCAGCCCATAGGAACACGTTGGAGCAACATTCGGGCCAGACCCACAGCAAGATCCCCTCCGTGTTGACCCGGCGTGTCCGTTTCCCCCCTCCAGGTGCCGGCGGCGGCGCCATCCGTGAGGGGGGGGCACGCCCCGGAGACGCGTGCCGGGCGTTTGCACCCGCAACAACACTTCCAGACTTGTGAGCGGCCGCCTACGCAAGATTTGGCGGCATGCTAGCCCCCGGAGGCCGCCGGCCACAGTCGTAGACACGCGAAGACCAATCCGCGTAGAAGGAATTGTTCAGATACTACTCCATCACGAACAATTATGAAAAATTACCATCAGTCCTACAGCACATGTGCCCACGTCGTGTAAAAAACTCATGATTTTATCGCGCTCCGAGTATTTAATAATATTCACGCCGCATCGTTACTGCAGAACGTCTACTACCGTGTCATCGCCGTTCGTGAGGGGGGCACACCCCGGAGACGCGTGCCGCCTCTTCGGACATGCCACCACACCACACCGCATGTATGAGGGCCTGGTGCGACGCTCGGGTGGCATTGCTACCCCCTAGGGGCCCCCGTCCCACCTAACCCTGTAGCGTTTGACCACGGGAACTAGCCCTTTGACTTTGCACGGACGGGCTTTGAGCAGTGGACCTATCCACCCGTTTGTGTTAGGTCAGCCCATAGGAACACGTTGGAGCAACATCCGGGCCAGACCCACAGCAAGATTCCTCCGTGTAGACCCGACGCGTCCGTTTCCCCCCTACAGGTTTCGGCGGCGGCGCCGTCCGTGAGGGGGGGCACACCCCGGAGATGCGTGTCGGGCGTTTGCACCCGCCACAACACTTCCAGACTTGTGAGCGGCCGCCTACGCAAGATTTGGCGGCATGCTAGCCCCCGGAGGCCGCCGGCCACAGTCGTAGACACGCGAAGACCAATCCGCGTAGAAGGAATTGTTCAGATACTACTCCATCACGAACAATTATGAAAAATTACCATCAGTCCTACAGCACATGTGCCCACGTCGTGTAAAAAACTCATGATTTGATCGCGCTCCGAGTATTTAATAATATTCACGCCGCATCGTTACTGCAGAACGTCTACTACCGTGTCATCGCCGCTCGTGAGGGGGGGCACACCCCGGAGACGCGTGTCGCCTCTTCGGACATGCCACCACACCATGCCGCATGTATGAGGGCCTGGTGCGACGCTCGGGTGGCATTGCTACCCCCCCCCCAGGGGCCCCGGTCCCACCTAACCCTGTAGCGTTTGACCACGGGAACTAGCCCTTTGACTTTGCACGGACGGGCTTTGAGCAGTGGACCTATCCACCCGGTTGTGTTAGGTCAGCCCATAGGAACACGTTGGAGCAACATCCGGGCCAGACCCACAGCAAGATCCCCTCCGTGTTGAACCGACGTGTCCGTTTCTCCCCTCCAGGTGCCGGCGGTGGCGCCGTCCGTGAGGGGGGCACACCCCGGAGACGCGTGCCGGGCGTTTGCACCCGCCACAACAATTCCAGACTTGTGAGAGGCCGCCTACGCAAGATTAGGCGGCATGCTAGCCCCCGGAGGCCGCCGGCCACAGTCGTAGACACGCGAAGACCAATCCGCGTAGAGGGAATTGTTCAGATACTACTCCATCACGAACAATTATGAAAAATTACCATCAGTCCTACAGCACATGTGCCCACGTCGTGTAAAGAACACGTGATTTTCTCGCGCTCCGAGTATTTAATAATATTCAGGCCGCATCATTACCGCAGAACGTCTACTTCCGTGTCATCGTCGTTCGTGAGGGGGGGGCACACCCCGGAGACGCGTGCCGCCTCTTCGGACATGCCACCACACAACCCCGCATGTATGAGGGCCCGGTGCGACGCTCGGGTGGCATTGCTACCCACCCAGGGCCCCCGTCCCGCCTAACCCTATAAAGTTTGGCCACAGTATCTAACCCTTTGACTTTGCACGGATGGGCTTTGAGCAGTGGACCTTTCCACCCGGTTGTGTTAGGTCAGCCCATAGGAATACTTTGGAGCAACATCCGGGCTAGACACACAGTAAGATCCCCTACGTGTTGACCCGACTTGTCCGTTTCCCCGCTCAAGGTGCCAGCGGCGGCGCCGTCCGTGAGGGGGGGCACACCCCGGAGACGCGTTCCGGGCGTTTGCACCCGCCACAACACTTCCAGACTTGTGAGAGGCCGCCTACGCAAGATTTGGCGGCTTGCCAGCCCCCGGAGGCCGCCGGCCACACTCGTAGACACGCGAAGAGCAATCCGCATAGAGGGAATTGTCCAGATACTACTCCATCACGAACAATTATGAAAAATTACCATCAGTCCTACAGCACATGTGCCCACGTCGTGTAAATAACTCATGATTTTATCGCGCTTCGAGTATTTAATAATATTCACGCCGCATCGTTACTGCAGAACGTCTACTGCCGTGTCATCGCCGTTCGTGAGGGGGGGGGCACACCCTGGAGACGCGTGCCGCCTCTTCGGACATGCCACCACACCACCCCGCATGTATGAGGGCCTGGTGCGACGCTCGGGTGGCATTGCTACCCCCCAGGGGCCCCCGTCCCGCCTAACCCTGTAGCGTTTGACCACGGGAACTAGCCCTTTGACTTTGCACGGACGGGCTTTGAGCAGTGGACCTATCCACCCGGATGTGTTAGGTCAGCCCATAGGAACACGTTGGAGCAACATCCGGGCCAGACCCACAGCAAGATCCCCACCGTGTTGAACCGACGTGTCCGTTTCCCCCCTCCAGGTGCCGGCGGCGGCGCCGTCCGTGAGGGGGGGCACACCCCGGAGACGCGTGCCGGGCGTTTGCACCCGCCACAACACTTCCAGACTTGTGAGAGGCCGCCTACGCAAGATTTGGCGGCATGCTAGCCCCCGGAGGCCGCGGGCCACAGTCGTAGACACGCGAAGACCAATCCGCGTAGAGGGAATTGTTCAGATACTACTCCATCACGAACAATTATGAAAAATTACCACCAGTCCTACAACACATGTGCCCACGTCGTGTAAAAAACTCATGATTTTATCGCGCTCTGAGTATTTAAAAATATTCACGCCGCATCGTTACCGCAGAACGTCTACTATCGTGTCATCGCCGTTCGTGAGGGGGGCACACCCCGGAGACGCGTGCCGCCTCTTCAGACATGCCACCACACCACCGTGGATGTATGAGGGCCCGGTGCGATGCTCGGGTGGCATTGCTACCTCCCAGGGCCCCCGTCCCGCCTAACCCTGTAGCGTTTGACCACAGGATCTAGCCATTTGACTTTGCACGGACGGGCTTTGAGCAGTTGACCTATCCACCCGGTTGTGTTAGGTCAGCCCATAGGAACACTTTGGAGCAACATCCGAGCCAGACCCACAGCAAGATCCCCTCCGTGTTGACCCGGCGCGTCCGTTTCCCTCCCCCCCCCTCAAGGTGCTGGCGGCGGTGCCGTCCGTGAGGGGGGGCACACCCCGGAGATGCGTACCAGGCGTTTGCACCCGCCACAACACTTCCAGACTTGTGAGAGGCCGCCTACGCAAGATTTGGCGGCATGCTAACCCCCGGAGGCCGCCGGCCACATTCGTAGACACGCGAAGACCAATTCGCGTAGAGGGAATTGTTCAGATACTACTCCATCACGAACAATTATGAAAAATTACCATCAGTCCTACAGCACATGTGCCCACGTCGTGTAAAAAATTCATGATTTTATCGCGCTCCGAGTATTTAATAATATTCACGCCGCATCGTTACTGCAGAACATCTACTACCGTGTCATCGCCGTTCGTGAGGGGGGCACACCCTGGAGACGCGTGCCGCCTCTTCGGACATGCCACCACACCACCCCGCATGTATGAGGGCCTGGTGCGACGCTCGGGTGGCATTGCTACCCCCCCAGGGGCCCCCGTCCCACCTAACCCTGTAGCGTTTGACCACGGGAACTAGCCCTTTGACTTTGCACGGACGGGCTTTGAGCAGTGGACCTATCCACCCGGTTGTGTTAGGTCAGCCCACAGGAACACGTTGGAGCAACATCCGGGCCAGACCCACAGCAAGATCCCCTCCGTGTTGAACCGACGTGTCCGTTTCCCCCCTCTAGGTGCCGGCGGCGGCGCCGTCCGTGAGGGGGGGCACACCCCGGAGACGCGTGCCGGGCGTTTGCACCCGCCACAACACTTCCAGACTTGTGAGAGGCCGCCTACGCAAGATTTGGCGGCATGCTAACCCCCGGAGGCCGCGGGCCACAGTCGTAGACACGCGAAGACCAATCCGCGTAGAGGGAATTGTTCAGATACTACTCCATCACGAACAATTATGAAAAATTACCATCAGTCCTACAACACATGTGCCCACGTCGTGTAAAAAACTCATGATTTTATCGCGCTCTGAGTATTTAAAAATATTCATGCCGCATCGTTACCGCAGAACGTCTACTACCGTGTCATCGCCGTTCGTGAGGGGGGGCACACCCCGGAGACGCGTGCCGCCTCTTCAGACATGCCACCACACCACCGTGCATGTATGAGGGCCCGGTGCGATGCTCGGGTGGCATTGCTACCCCCCAGGGACCCCGTCCCGCCTAACCCTGTAGCGTTTGACCACGGGAACTAGCCCTTTGACTTTGCACGGACGGGCTTTGAGCAGTGGACCTATCCACCCGGTTGTGTTAGGTCAGCCCATAGGAACACGTTGGAGCAACATCCGGGCCAGACCCACAGCAAGATCCCCTCCGTGCTGACCCGGCACGTCCGTTTCCCCCCTCCAGGTGCCGGCGGTGGCGCCGTCCGTGAGGGGGGCACACCCCGGAGACGCGTGCCGGGCGTTTGCACCCCCCACAACACTTCCAGACTTGTGAGAGGCCGCCTACGCAAGATTTGGCGGCATGCTAGCCCCCGGAGGCCGCCGGCCACAGTCGTAGACACGCGATGACCAATCCGCGTAGAGGGAATTGTTCAGATACTACTCCATCACGAACAATTATGAAAAATTACCATCAGTCCTACAGCACATGTGCCCACGTCGTGTAAAAAACTCATGATTTTATCGCGCTCCGAGTATTTAATAATATTCACGCCGCATCGTTACTGCAGAACGTCTACTACCGTGTCATCGCCGTTCGTGAGGGGGGCACACCCCGGAGACGCGTGCCGCCTCTTCGGACATGCCACCACACCACCCCGCATGTATGAGGGCCTGGTGCGACGCTCGGGTGGCATTGCTACCCCCTAGGGGCCCCCGTCCCACCTACCCTGTAGCGTTTGACCACGGGAACTAGCCCTTTGACTTTGCACGGACGGGCTTTGAGCAGTGGACCTATCCACCCGTTTGTGTTAGGTCAGCCCATAGGAACACGTTGGAGCAACATCCGGGCCAGACCCACAGCAAGATCCCCTCCGTGTTGACCCGGCGTGTCCGTTTCCCCCCTCCAGGTGCCGGCGGCGGCGCCATCCGTGAGGGGGGGCACGCCCCGGAGATGCGTGCCGGGCGTTTGCACCCGCAACAACACTTCCAGACTTGTGAGCGGCCGCCTACGCAAGATTTGGCGGCATGCTAGCCCCCGGAGGCCGCCGGCCACAGTCGTAGACACGCGAAGACCAATCCGCGTAGAAGGAATTGTTCAGATACTACTCCATCACGAACAATTATGAAAAATTACCATCAGTCCTACAGCACATGTGCCCACGTCGTGTAAAAAACTCATGATTTGATCGCGCTCCGAGTATTTAATAATATTCACGCCGCATCGTTACTGCAGAACGTCTACTACCGTGTCATCGCCGCTCGTGAGGGGGGGCACACCCCGGAGACGCGTGTCGCCTCTTCGGACATGCCACCACACCACGCCGCATGTATGAGGGCCTGGTGCGACGCTCGGGTGGCATTGCTACCCCCCCCCAGGGGCCCCGGTCCCACCTAACCCTGTAGCGTTTGACCACGGGAACTAGCCCTTTGACTTTGCACGGACGGGCTTTGAGCAGTGGACCTATCTACCCGGTTGTGTTAGGTCAGCCCATAGGAACACGTTGGAGCAACATCCGGGCCAGACCCACAGCAAGATCCCCTCTGTGTTGAACCGACGTGTCCGTTTCTCCCCTCCAGGTGCCGGCGGTGGCGCCGTCCGTGAGGGGGGCACACCCCGGAGACGCGTGCCGGGCGTTTGCACCCGCCACAACAATTCCAGACTTGTGAGAGGCCGCCTACGCAAGATTTGGCGGCATGCTAGCCCCCGGAGGCCGCCGGCCACAGTCGTAGACACGCGAAGACCAATCCGCGTAGAGGGAATTGTTCAGATACTACTCCATCATGAACAATTATGAAAAATTACCATCAGTCCTACAACACATGTGCCCACGTCGTGTAAAAAACTCATGATTTTATCGCGCTCTGAGTATTTAAAAATATTCACGCCGCATCGTTACCGCAGAACGTCTACTACCGTGTCATCGCCGTTCGTGAGGGGGGGCACACCCCGGAGACGCGTGCCGCCTCTTCAGACATGCCACCACACCACCCTGCATGTATGAGGGCCCGGTGCGACGCTCGGGTGGCATTGCTACCCACCCAGGGCCCCCGTCCCGCCTAACCCTGTAGCGTTTGACGACGGGATCTAGCCATTTGACTTTGCACGGACGGGCTTTGAGCAGTGGACCTACCCACCCGGTTGTGTTAGGTCAGCCCATAGGAACACTTTGGAGCAACATCCGAGCCAGACCCACAGCAAGATCCCCTCCGTGCTGACCCGGCGCGTCCGTTTCCCCCCCTAGGTGTCGGCGGCGGTGCCGTCCGTGAGGGGGGGGCACACCCCGGAGATGCGTGCCGGGCGTTTGCGCCCGCCACAACACTTCCAGACTTGTGAGAGGCCGCCTACGCAAGATTTGGCGGCATGCTAGCCCCCGGAGGCCGCAGGCCACAGTCGTAGACACGCGAAGACCAATCCGCGTAGAGGGAATTGTTCAGATACTACTGCATCACGAACAATTATGAAAAATTACCATCAATCCTACAGCACATGTGCCCACGTCGTGTAAAAAACTCATGATTTTAACGCGCTCTGAGTATTTAATAATATTCATGCCGCATCGTTACCGCAGAACTTGTACTACCGTGTCATCGCCGTTCGTGAGGGGGGGCACACCCCCGAGACGCGTGCCGCCTCTTCGGACATGCCACCACACCACCCCGCATGTATGAGGGCCTGGTGCGACGCTCGGGTGGCATTGCTACCCCCCCCCAGGGCTACCGTCCCGCCTAACCCTGTAACGTTTGACCACGGGAACTAGCCCTTTGACTTTGCACGGACGGGCTTTGAGCAGTGGACCTATCCACCCGGTTGTGTTAGGTTAGCCCATAGGAACACTTTGGAGCAACATCCGGGCCAGACCCACAGCAAGATCCCCTCCGTGTTGACCCGGCATGTCCGTTTCGCCCCTCCAGGTGCCGGCGGCGGCGCCGTCCGTGAGGGGGGCACGCCCCGGAGATGCGTGCCGGGCGTTTGCACCCGCCACAACACTTCCAGACTTGTGAGAGGCCGCCTACGCAAGATTTGGCGGCATGCTAGCCCCCGGAGGCCGCCGGCCACAGTCGTAGACACGCGAAGACCAATCCGCGTAGAGGGAATTGTTCAGATACTACTGCATCACGAACAATTATGAAAAATTACCATCAGTCCTACAGCACATGTGCCGACGTTGTGTAAAAAACTCATGATTTTATCGCGCTCCGAGTATTTAGTAATATTCACGCCGCATCGTTACTGCAGAACGTCTACTACCGTGTCATCGCCCTTCGTGAGGGGGGCACACCCCGGAGACGCGTGCCGCCTCTTCGGACATTTCACCACACCACCCCGCATGTATGAGGGCCTGGTGCGACGCTCGGGTGGCATTGCTTCCCCCCCCAGGGGCCCCCGTCCCACCTAACCCTGTAGCGTTTGACCACGGGAACTAGCCCTTTGACTTTGCACAGACGGGCTTTGAGCAGTGGACCTATCCACCCGTTTGTGTTAGGTCAGCCCATAGGAACACGTTGGAGCAACATCCGGGCCAGACCCACAGCAAGATCCCCTCCGTGTTGAACCGACGTGTCCGTTTCCCCCCTCCATGTGCCGGCGGCGGCGCCGTCCGTGAGGGGGGGCACACCCCGGAGACGCGTGCCGGGCGTTTGCACCCGCCACAACACTTCCAGACTTGTGGAGGCCGCCTACGCAACATTTTGCGGCATGCTAGCCCCCGGAGGCCGCCGGCCACAGTCGTAGACACGCGAAGACCAATCCGCGTAGAGGGAATTGTTCAGATACTACTCCGTCACGAACAATTATGAAAAATTACCATCAGTCCTACAACACATGTGCCCACGTCGTGTAAAAAACTCATGATTTTATCGCGCTCTGAGTATTTAAAAATATTCACGCCGCATCGTTACCGCAGAACGTCTACTACCGTGTCATCGCCGTTCGTGAGGGGGGGCACACCCCGGAGACGCGTGCCGCCTCTTCAGACATGCCACCACACCACCCTGCATGTATGAGGGCCCGGTGCGACACTCGGGTGGCATTGCTACCCACCCAGGGCCCCCGTCCAGCCTAACCCTGTAGCGTTTGACGACGGGATCTAGCCATTTGACTTTGCACGGACGGGCTTTGAGCAGTGGACCTACCCACCCGGTTGTGTTAGGTCAGCCCATACGAACACTTTGGAGCAACATCCGAGCCAGACCGACAGCAAGATCCCCTCCGTTTTGACCCGGCGCGTCCGTTCCCCCCCCCCCAGGTGCCGTCCGTGAGGGGGGGCACACCCCGGAGATGCGTGCCGCGCGTTTGCACCGGCCACAACACTTCCAGACTTGTGAGAGGCTGCCTACGCAAGATTTGGCGGCATGCTAGCCCCTGGAGGCCGCCGGCCACAGTCGTAGACACGCGAAGACCAATCCGCGTAGAGGGAATTGGTCAGATACTACTGCATCACGAACAATTATGAAAAATTACCATCAGTCCTACAGCACATGTGCCCACGTCGTGTAAAAAACTCATGATTTTAACGCGCTCTGAGTATTTAATAATATTCATGCCGCATCGTTACCGCAGAACGTCTAGTACCGTGTCATCGCCGTTCGTGAGGGGGGGGCACACCCCCGAGACGCGTGCCGCCTCTTCGGACATGCCACCACACCACCCCGCATGTATGAGGGCCTGGTGCGACGCTCGGGTGGCATTGCTACCCCCCCCCCCCAGGGCTACCGTCCCGCCTAACCCTGTAGCGTTTGACCACGGGAACTAGCCCTTTGACTTTGCACGGACGGGCTTTGAGCAGTGGACCTATCCACCCGGTTGTGTTAGGTCAGCCCATAGGAACACGTTGGAGCAACATCCGGGCCAGACCCACAGCAAGATCCCCTCCGTGTTGACCCGGCATGTCCGTTTCGCCCCTCCAAGTGCCGGCGGCGGCGCCGTCCGTGAGGGGGGCACGCCCCGGAGATGCGTGCCGGGCGTTTGCACCCGCCACAACACTTCCAGACTTGTGAGAGGCCGCCTACGCAAGATTTGGCGGCATGCTAGCCCCCGGAGGCCGCCGGCCACAGTCGTAGACACGCGAAGACCAATCCGCGTAGAGGGAATTTTTCAGATACTACTGCATCACGAACAATTATGAAAAATTACCATTAGTCCTACAGCACATGTGCCGACGTCGTGTAAAAAACTCATGATTTTATCGCGCTCCGAGTATTTAATAATATTCACGCCGCATCGTTACTGCAGAACGTCTACTACCGTGTCATCGCCGTTCGTGAGGGGGGCACACCCCGGAGACGCGTGCCGCCTCTTCGGACATGCCACCACACCACCCCGCATGTATGAGGGCCTGGTGCGACGCTCGGGTGGCATTGCTACCCCCCCAGGGGCCCCCGTCCCACCTAACCCTGTAGCGTTTGACCACGGGAACTAGCCCTTTGACTTTGCAAGGAAGGCTTTGAGCAGTGGACCTATCCACCCGTTTGTGTTAGGTCAGCCCATAGGAACACGTTGGAGCAACATCCGGGCCAGACCCACAGCAAGATCCCCTCCGTGTTGAACCGACGTGTCCGTTTCCCCCCTCCATGTGCCGGCGGCGGCGCCGTCCGTGAGGGGGGGGCACACCCCGGAGACGCGTGCCGGGCGTTTGCACCCGCCACAACACTTCCAGACTTGTGGAGGCCGCCTACGCAAGATTTTGCGGCATGCTAACCCCCGGAGGCCGCCGGCCACAGTCGTAGACACGCGAAGACCAATCCGCGTAGAGGGAATTGTTCAGATACTACTCCACGAACAATTATGAAAAATTACCATCAGTCCTACAACACATGTGCCCACGTCGTGTAAAAAACTCATGATTTTATCGCGCTCTGAGTATTTAAAAATATTCACGCCGCATCGTTACCGCAGAACGCCTACTACCGTGTCATCGCCGTTCGTGAGGGGGGGCACACCCCGGAGACGCGTGCCGCCTCTTCAGACATGCCACCACACCACCCTGCATGTATGAGGGCCCGGTGCGACGCTCGGGTGGCATTGCTACCCACCCAGGGCCCCCGTCCCGCCTAACCCTGTAGCGTTTGACGACGGGATCTAGCCATTTGACTTTGCACGGACGGGCTTTGAGCAGTGGACCTATCCACCCGGTTGTGTTAGGTCAGCCCATACGAACACTTTGGAGCAACATCCGAGCCAGACCCACAGCAAGATCCCCTCCGTGTTGACCCGGCGCGTCCGTTT
>NC_057799.1:654718233-654718820 GCF_018294505.1 Triticum aestivum | reverse complement strand
ACCCGCCACAACACTTCCAGACTTGTGAGAGGCCCCCTACGCAAGATTTGGCGGCATGCTAGCCCCCGGAGGCCGCCGGCCACAGTCGTAGACACGCGAAGACCAATCCGCGTAGAGGGAATTGTTCAGATACTACTGCATCACGAACAATTATGAAAAATTACCATCAGTCCTACAACACATGTGCCCACGTCGTGTAAAAAACTCATGATTTTATCGCGCTCCGAGTATTTAAGAATATTCACGCCGCATCGTTACTGTAGAACGTCTACTACCGTGTCATCGCCGTTCGTGAGGTGGGGGCACACCCCGGAGACGCGTGCCGCCTCTTCGGACATGCCACCACACCACCCCGCATGTATGAGGGCCTGGTGCGACGCTCGGGTGGCATTGCTACCCCCCCAGGGGCCCCCGTCCCACCTAACCATGTAGCGTTTGACCACGGGAACTAGCCCTTTGACTTTGCACGGACGGGCTTTCAGCAGTGAACCTATCCACCCGGTTGTGTTAGGTCAGCCCATAGGAACACTTTGGAGCAACATCTGAGCCAGACCCACAGCAAGATCCCCTCCGTGTTGACCCGGCGC
>NC_057799.1:654717073-654718139 GCF_018294505.1 Triticum aestivum | reverse complement strand
GGGGGACACCCCGGAGATACGTGCCGGGCGTTTGCACCCGCCACAACACTTCCAGACTTGTGAGAGGCCGCCTACGCAAGATTTGGCGGCATGCTAGCCCCCGGAGGCCGCCGGCCACAGTCGTAGACACGCGAAGACCAATCCGCGTAGAAGGAATTGTTCAGATACTACTGCATCACGAACAATTATGAAAAATTACCATCAATCCTATAGCACATGTGCCCACGTCGTGTAAAAAACTCATGATTTTAACGCGCTCTGAGTATTTAATAATATTCATGCCGCATCATTACCGCAGAATGTCTACTACCGTGTCATCGCCATTCGTGAGGGGGGGGGCACACCCCCGAGACGCGTGCCGCCTCTTCGTACATGCCACCACACCACCCCGCATTTATGAGGGCCTGGTGCGACGCTCGGGTGGCATTTCTACCTCCCCCCCCAGGGCTACCGTCCCGCCTAACCCTGTAGCGTTTGACCACGGGAACTAGCCCTTTGACTTTGCACGGACGGGCTTTGAGCAGTGGACCTATCCACCCGGTTGTGTTAGGTCAGCCCATAGAAACACGTTGGAGCAACATCCGGGCCAGACCCACAGCAAGATCCCATCCGTGTTGACCCGGCATGTCCGTTTCGCCCCTCCAGGTGCCGGTGGCGGCACCGTCCGTGAGGGGGGGGGGCACGCCCCGGAGATGCGTGCCGGGCGTTTGCACCCGCCACAACACTTCCAGACTTGTGAGAGGCCGCCTACGCAAGATTTGGCGGCATGCTAGCCCCCGGAGGCCGCCGGCCACAGTCGTAGACACGCGAAGACCAATCCGCGTAGAGGGAATTGTTCAGATACTACTCCATCACGAACAATTATGAAAAATTACCATCAGTCCTACAGCACATGTGCCCACGTCGTGTAAAAAACTCATGATTTTATAGCGCTCCGAGTATTTAATAATATTCACGCCGCATCGTTACTTCAGAACATCTACTACCGTGTCATCGCCGTTCGTGAGGGGGGGGGCACACCCCGGAGACGCGTGCCGCCTCTTCGGACATGCCACCACACCACCCC